>NW_026111901.1:0-167500 GCF_024679095.1 Eriocheir sinensis
CGTGATACTTACTTACTATGCGTCATCTCAGTCATGTCGGTTGGCGTCGTTCCTGAGTCGTTAGGTGGCTTCACCGTTATTCATTATACTGAGTTAGTCTCATTAAAATTCACACCGTTTTCCTTCCCATTTACATATTTATCTTTTATTCAATGTGTGTGTGTACTTATTCATATCGGTTGATTTATTGTGTATTTTACAGTGTATGAATTTAGTTTATTATTTGTTTGTAGTATTCGAGTGCATATTTATTTGTGTATTTATTCATTCATTTATTCAAGCCCATATTTATTTGTTAATTTACTCACACATTTGTTTTATTGATGTATATATTAATGAATGTATGTACGAACGAAGTTAAAATAAGCTGCTGTTAGTATTTATTATTCATTTTAAATTGCACGGTATTTCTTTATGTTCTTATTTATTATTTACTTACATGTGTCGTCGTGAACAAAATGGAACAGTATCAAACATCTTTCTAGCAAACAATTGAGAACTCTTCGTAGCATCTAATTCTGTAACCTTTATAGTCGGATTTTGTCTTACGTCCCTCCACCCCACCCCACCCGCCTCCTTGGCCGTAGAGGAAAACAAAAGATCGATTCTATCAATATTTCGTCTCCACACTTTATTTTTCCCCTCGTCGTTGTAGGTTTTCGTGTTGCACTTTTACCCTTTTGTATCTCTCTGACTGGCTCGCCGTCTCGTTGGTTCGTCCCCTCAGTCACGGGTTCAGTGGTTCGTAGCGTCACTGATTCGCCGATTTGTCAGTCAGCACGGGGGGGTGGGGGTGAGATAGGGACAGGGGAGATGAAGTGGAAGGGAGCAGGGAGGAGGAGAGTAAGTGGAAGAGTGGGACAAGGGAGGAAAGGGGCAGGGAGGGAGGAAGTGGAACGTAAGACAAGGGAGGAGAGGAAGTGGAAGGGGCAGGGAAGGGAGAGGAAGTGGAAGGTAGGACAAGGGGAGGGAGAGGAAGTAGGAGGTAGGACAAGGGGAGATAGGGACAGGGGAGGGAGAGTCATAGGGAAGAGGGAAGAGTCGGGTCACTTTCTGGTTGATTGGGTCCTAAAGTTATTGTTTCGAGGTCAGGTTAGGCAGAGGGACACACACACACACACACACACACACACACACACACACACACGCACACACCTGGCTGCCAGTGCCATTACCTGTGTTTAATTGCCTGTGTGGAGGGTTGCTCTAAGACATCTCCCCTTCTCATTCCTTCTTCCTCCCCTTCCCCTCTAATTTATGTGATGCTTTCCTCCTCCTCCTCCTCCTCCTCCTCCTCCTCCTCCGAACCATCAAGCTTCTCCGTCTAAGTAATGGAGTTTTCCTCAGTTTTCCTCCCTCCCTCCTCCCCCATTTCCTACTCTCCTCTCTCCTTCTCTCGCTCAGTCTCTCCCTCCTCCCTTACCGCCTCAGGGCCTCCGTCATTAGTGGAGAGAAGAGGGAAGGACAAGTGGAGGAAAGATCTGGAGGGAGGAAGGGCAGACGGAGGAGATAGAGTTGAGGGAGACTGAAGAGTGCAAATGAACAGCTGGAGGGAAGGAGAGGAAGAAGAGGAGGAGGAGGAGGAGGAGGAGGAGGAGGAAGATAAAGGTGAGGAGATGATTATTATAAATAGGAACACGTTGAAAGGAGGAAGAAGAGGAGGAGGAGGAGAGAAAATTAATTGATGGGAAAGTCGCATCAAGAAGAATATTATTTTGAAAAGAATCTTGCAGCATGTAAGAGAGAGAGAGACAGAGACAGAGAGGGAGAGAAAAAATTAAAAGCCACCACTCCTGCTCCTCCCTCTTCACCTTCAAAGTCGTAATGGAGAGTTGAATTCAGTTCCTCCATGGGAGGTTCGCCTCTTTTTCTCTGCCTTCAACTCGCGCCGCCATTAATAAGGAAGCAGCGATGTAATCCTCTTCTGGGAGGCATTAATTCTCCTCCTCCTCCTCCTCCTCCTCCTCCTCCTACGTCTCCTCCTCCTCCTCTTCTTACTCCGTCTGCTCCTTCGATCTGTTTCCCATTTTCTTAACTTCCTGAATCTAATATGTCTTTCCTACCATTTCTCTCTTCTCTCCTCTTCTCTCTCTCCCGTATGCAAGTCAGGATGCTGGAGAGAGGGAGAGAGAAAAGGGAGGAAAGAAAGGAATGATGAAGTGGGATCATGGTGGCGTTTCTTAAGTTTTCCCTTGAATTATATATTTTTTGTATGCGTCTTACGTTTTCTTTCTTTATCGCTATCGTGTGTGTGTGTGTGTGTGTGTGTGTGTGTGTGTGTGTGTGTGTGTGTAAGATATATTTAGTGATAGAGAGATAGACACACACAGACTATCATTGACAAACAGATTGATAATAAATAGGTACACACACACACACACAGAGAGAGAGAGTAATAAAATCTCACAATATCTAAGCTCGTGACTCCCGGCGGCTCCTTAAAAGAGAGATAAAAGAGAAGGAAAAAAAAAGTAAATAAAAATACACATCAGGATCAATGTTACGATTTTAGGTGCATTTGGTGTTTTTTTCTTCTTTTTTTTTGACATTTTTCTTTTTATTTTTGTCTTTTTCCTTTTTTTTTTTTCTTTTGCACATTTACTTTTTATTTTATTTTATTTTACTTTTCTACCACATTTTTTTTTACTCCAGTGTTTTTTTCTTCCTTTTTTTCTAAACTTCAATAATTTTTACTTCCTCTTGTTTTTTTCCTTTTCTTCTTAACATTATTTCTCTATATTTTAGTTCATCTGTTTTTCTCTATCTTTCTTTTTCGCTAACATTTATAATTATTTCTTTTTACTAGACTTAATATAATGAACTCTTGTACGTGCAGCATCGACGTGTGTGTGTGTGTGTGTGTGTGTGTGTGTGTGTGTGTGTGTGTGTGTGTGCGTGTGTCCATCATCCACTTCGTCAACAGCCCTTACCGCGCAATAAAATAAAATAGATATCAATTGTTTTATCGCGTATTTGTCACAGCATTTAATTGTATATGTGATAATGGTACTGCGTGTGGTCATATCAGAAAGAGAGAGAGAGAGAGAGAGATTTTGTGGTGATTTATCAATGAGTGGTTTTTTTCCCCCTCTCTTTATGTAACGTGAATGTAAGTGAATGAATGAATGTGTGAATGAGTCCATCGATCAGTTAATGGAGGAAGGAAGGAAGGAATAGGGGAAGGAAGGAAGGAAGGAAAGGAAGGAGTAAGGAAGAAAGGAATGAAGTTAGGAAGGAAGGAAGGAATAGGGGAAGGATGGAAGGAAGGAAAAGAGGGGGTAAGTAAGGAAGGAAGGAATAGGAGAAGGATGGAAGGAAGGAAAGGAGGGAATAAGGAAGGAAGGAAGGAAGGAAAGAAGGAAATAAAGGAAGGGAAGATATATAGAATAAGTAAATAATGGATGAAGGAAAGAAGTAAGGAAGGATGATAATATTGTCCTCGTTTCTTTCTTTCATTATTTCTTTCTTTCTTTCTTTCTTTTCTGTAAGCGCGTACATGAATACTGTTGCACTCTGAAATCATGCTTCTTTTTATAACGTAACCATATCATGTTCTTGCAGCCATCAGTCACTCTACATTAAGCAAACAATAAACTAAATCCTGTAAACTAGGAAACAGTGGCTCGGTGACGTCATTCGCTCAATCCCTGTATTTGGAAGTGGAAGAAAACTTATCTAATATTTGTAAAGGAGCGAGTCCCTTAACCAGCTTCGTCCCTTTCTTCCTGCCGCCCCTGTTCCCGGTAAGCAAGATCAGTCGCCTCAGCGGACAATAAATCAAAACCAATAACTTCCTATGAACCTGAAACTCGTAACGAAAGCTTTGATGTGGAGTCCAATAAGTGTTCTGTGTGTGTGTGTGTGTGTGTGTGTGTGTGTGTGTGTGTGTGTGTGTGTGTCCCTCTCTTTATGTAACGTGAATGTGAGTGAATGAATGAATGTGTGAAGGAGTCCATCGATCAGTCAGTGAAGGAAGCAGTGAATGAATAGGGAAAGGATGGAAGGAAGGAAAGGGGGGAGTACGGAAGGAAGGAAGGAAGGAAGTGGTCAAGAAGGGAGTTTCAGTAGACTTCACTAACAGAAATTGACACTTTTTCTTCTCTAATACTCTTTTTTTTTTTTTTTTTTTTTTTTTTTTTTATTATTATTATTCTTACCTGGTTATTTTTCCCCCTGTAACTGTAAACAGATATCGACACTTTTCCCTCTAATACTTATTTTTTTTCTTACCTGTTTTTTTTTTTTACCCCTTGAGCTGCTTATTCTACTGTAAAAAAAATGCTGTCGAGACCTTAAAAGATTGCTTGTGTTAGATATCTCCCCTTTTCTAATCGTTTATGTATATTGCATCTTCACACATATATGGTATACTCACTCCTCCATTACTTTCACTGCTCAACTCCAAGAACAGTCACCCGTCTACTATAGTTCCTCCTTCCTGTGGCTTAAACACCTCAACTCTTGTAAGGGAGGGCATCAAAACACATCTGGAACTAAATATGGCGCTCCCTTGAGACACTTTTTAATTCCCTTTTCTGGTTATTTTATTTATTTATTTATTTTTATTATTTTTACATCAAAGGATACGGCTCAAGGGCAACAAAAAGAGTACAAAAAAAGCCCGCTACTCGCCGCTCCCACAAAAATAAAAATTAAAAAGTAGCCAAAAGAGAGGTCAATTTCGGGTTATTTTCGTGGTCATTTTCTCCTTTACCAAGCTCTACGTTTATTTCCTTAACCTTAAAAGAGGAAAATAATATCTGCGTCAGTTTAATATTTAGTACTGAAATGTTGGTGGCGGTTTCCATTTTTTTATCCTTTTAGATTAACAGCGGCAAGGTCGTGTACTCGTATCGTAAAAATAGAATTCCACGAGGGTACTTTTTGCTATCATATCCACGTGTGTGTGCAGGTGAGGGGTGATCACTCAGTACAGGTGTATGGTGGCTTGTGACGCGGAGATAGTGAAAAATGATGAGGAACTGAATCCGGTAGACTGTAAAAGCGAATAAGTGCGAGATTGTTGCTACAGAGAGAGAGAGAGAGAGAGAGAGAGAGAGAGAGACCAACATACCACACCACAAGCACCCCACACACAGACGCCATATACCCACAAAATAATTAAGTCCTTGAGTCACGTGTCACAGGAAGGAAAACGGGATCTCGGGGCTGCCAGGCGTAATCAGTTCTTTCGGGGAAGGGAAGATCAGGGGCGGATCATCTTATCAGGGGAAGGCCGTGTGTTCCTCATGGGGGAAGGGAAGGAAGAGGAGGAGGAGGAGGAGGAGGAGGAGGAGGAGGAGGAAAGGACTGTATAATTATGTGGGGAGGAAGAGGAAGGGGAGAGGGGGGTTTACGAAAGTGGGGAGAGTATGTAGGTTGGCAGGGATAAGAAGGGGGAGGAAGGGTACGAAGGGGGAGAAAGAAATGGGGACAGGGAAGGTTGTTCGGGTTTGGTGGGATTGGAAGGGGATTGGGAGGATGGAAGGGTGGGATTTGGTGGGATTTTGCTGTTTGTGTATGTGTGTTTGTGTGTGTGTGACCAACTCTCCCTCTGTCTTTATATCTATCTATCTGTCCATCTATTTATATATCTCCATTCTTCTTTTCCATATCTCTTATTTCCTTTTTCTCCCTGTCTTTCTATCTATCTAATATTCTCCATCTATCTCTGTCTTTCTTTCTATCCATTCTTATCTCCCCTTCTTTCTTTCCCTTCTTCCCACTTACTCTCTTACTTACCACACAGTCAGGAAAAGTGGGTCAGTAGTGAGGAAATCCATCCAAGTCTCCGTGTGTGTGTGTGTGTGTGTGTGTGTGTGTGTGTGTGTGTGTGTGTGTGTGTGTAGGTGGGGTACGTTTGCTGGGGAATAAGAGAGAGGAGAGGGGAAGGGAGGTGGATTATAGGAGAGGGAAGAGGGGATTTGATAAGAAGAGACACGATATGGGAAGGAAAGGTACAAGATGAAAAGGGAATAAAGAAGAAGGGTTAGAAAGTAAGAATATTGAATAAGCAAAGGTAGATGGAAAATAGAAAGAAAATGTATTGGAAGAAAAGTAGATGAAAAAGAAGTAGAAGAAGTAGTAGAAGTAGTAGTAGAAGAAGAAGTAGTAGAAGTAAAAGAAGTAGTAGAAGTAGAAGCAGTAGTAGAAGTAGAAAAAGTAGTAGAAGAAGTAGAAATAGAAGAAAAGGTAGATGAAAAATAGAAAGAAAATGTATTGGAAGAGAGGAGAATGAAAGAGTGCGAAAAGAAGGGATGATGAAAGGGATGACTAAATAAAAAAAAAACGAAAACAAGGGAAGATAAAGGAAAAAGAATATGTCAAAAGCAAGAAAGTGAAGGGAAAGTGAAGACGAAAGGCAAGAAGGGGAAGATAAAAGGGAAGGGAAACTCACACACACACACACACACACACACACACACACACACACACACACACACACACACACACAGAGAAATTAAAGTGTCACCCATCCAATCAGTGTTACATGTCACACCTAAACAATAGTAAACAAAACACTTATTTACTATAAAAAAAACATTACTTGAAAACAACACAAAAATCTTTACTTTTTTTACCATACACCTCCTCGTTCTTGTGTCTGGCAATTAAAAGATAGGTGGTTTGGGTTTAGAGAGAGAGAGAGAGGAGAGAGAGAGAGAGAGAGAGAGAGAGAGAGAGAGAGAGATTGTGTGTTTGTTTGTGATATCCATGTGTGTGTGTTGTCGAAAGATAAATTGATATGAAGGTAGAGGTGTGTGTGTGTGTGTGTGTGTGTGTGTGTGTGTGTGTGTGTGTGTGTGTGTGTGTGTGTGTGTGTAACAATGATAATGATAAAATACAGAAGAGAGCAACAGCAGGAACGAAAATATACAGTAGGAAAATAAGCAAAAAAAAAAAAAAATAGTGTAATACATCTATGGAAATTTGTAGCAGTGTGTGTGTGTCTGTGTGTGTGTGTGTGTGTGCGCGCGTGTGTGTGTGCATAAACAGCCAATTAAGATACAGACACACGGAAGACACACACCTGTACAGCCGGCCGTGATAGTGCAGGTAATAACCGTGATAATGGCCAGGTGATTGAACTCATTAAGGTGTTGATAGGACGACTCACCTGGAACACAGAGGGGCGGGGCAGGTGAGGAGAAAGTGAAGCGAAGGTGAAGTGAAGGATGAAAGGTGTTGAGAAAGGAATGGAAGGAGAGGAAAGGAAAGAGCAAATTTGGAAGAGATAGGAGGAGGAGGAGAAGAGTAGGTGATTAGAAAGTGTTGCAAAAGTGAAGTGAAGGATAAAATGTGTTGAGAAAGAAATGGAAGGAAGTAGAAAAGAAAGAGAATGAATAAAAGTGTTGGAAGGAGCAGAGCAGGTAATTGGAAAGTTTAGTAAAGGTGAAGTGAGTGATAAAAGGTGTTAAAAGGAAAGGAAAGAAAAGGAACATAAATGCGAAAATATAGAAATGTACTCAATGGGAGGGAATGAAAGGGGATTTTAAATAAGGAAAGAAGTGATAGATGGAAAGGAAAGAAAAAAAGAGGAAAAGAATGAAAAGTTACAGAAAAAAAGATAAGGGAAAGAGAACGGAAAGAAAGTGGAGAAGTGAAGAACAGATAGAAGAGGAAAATAAGGAAGTTAGTGATACAAAAAAGGAATGGCAAAAAATAAGAAAACAAGAAGAACTGGAGAAAAGGAAAGAAAACGAGAAATATTGAAGGGGGAAAGTGGAAATGGAGAGAAAGAGAGAGAGAGAGCACACCAACGAACGGGTATCACTGTCAATATTTAAACAACCCACTTCGAGGAAACTTGTTGACAGAACTTATTGTCACAGCTATCACTCGCATCACCATCATTAGGACGCCCACCACCACCACCACCACCACCACCACCTATCATAATTAACAAGCATTTGCCTGACTTGTTACACGGAAGATTTGATTGGCAGGCTTGTTTTTGTCGGCGTTAATGAGGCGTGCAAGAGAGACAGAGAGGAGTATGAAATTTACTTAATGATAATGGTAATAATAATAATAATGATAATAATAATAATAATAATAATAATAATGATGATGATGATAATAAAAATGTGTGGGGATAAGTAGAATGTGATTATTATCTGTGTGTGTGTGTGTGTGTGTGTGTGTGTGTGTGTGTGTGTGTGTGTGTGTGTGTGTGTGTGTGTGTACATATATACATACACAAGGTCATTAAATAGATACACGTGTACATTCCTTGATTACTTGGTCTTATTTTCACCTCTTAAACACACACACACACACACACACACACTTATCAGGAAACTTAGTCTGGAGTGAAAGCGGGTGCACGTGTGTGTGTGTGTGTGTGTGTGTGTGTGTGTGTGTGTGTGTGTGTGTGTGTGTGTGTGTAATCCTAAAGTTCCTGGTTGTATATATATTTGCATGACTTGACTCCTTTAATAAACACCAAAGTAAAATTATAGTCTTTACCTGTATATTTTCGTCTCAGGTAAAGGATTATGTTCTTAGTCATGTGTATATTGTCAGCACCAACACCACCACCAACAACAACAACTATAACAACAACACTAACTCCTTCCTATTGCCTCACCTTAGTTATACCGCTAGTTTCAAATTCTCTATCAACAATGTATATTTCGTAAATGTGAGTGTGATGTAGGTTACCAGTAGACAGTTATTTTCTTCATCCTTGTCCCTTTTTCCCTCGATTTTTTTTGTGTATATTTTTATGTAGAGGAATAGTATGTAGCGTGTAGTGTTTTTCTTCTGCTTATATCATTTTATACCTCGATCTGTCATGTCTACAGTAAGATAAATCCATAGCTCCTTATTTTTCTCTTCTCGTAGCATCTCTCATTCTGTCATTCTCTATTTCTTGGTAAGCAATAAATGGCGGCGATTGTTTTAGGGCTCAACAGTTTCTTTTGAGCGCCATCGCCTGATTTATCGCGCGTCAAATAACGAGGATTTTTTCCGTGTCGGGGGCGCGGCGAGCAATAAGCGGAAGGTCTTTTTCTCGGCGAGGCAGTGGCGTGAAATATTGTCTTCCTGATAAATTGGGAAGGAGGAGGAGGAGGAAGAGGAGGAGGAAGATGTCTCGTCCAGAAGGAGGTAACATGTAGCTCCTCCTGGAGGCTCAGGCTGGTTGTTGGTTGGCAGGATGGATGGTTGGACGGGCAGATGGATGGCAGGTGGATGGCTGGATGGTTAGTTGGATGATTGGATGGCTGGATGGGCAGGTATATGGCAGGTTGAATGACTGGATGGTTGGGTGGATGACTGGTTGGTTGGATGGATGACTGGAAGGTCGGTTGGATGATTGGATGACAGGATGGCTGGTTGGATGACTGGATGACTGGTTGAATGATTTGATGGCTGGTTGGATGACTGGATGACTGGTTGAATGATTTTATGGCTGGTTGGATGACTGGATGGCTGGTTGAATGATTTGATGGCTAGTTGGATGACTGGATGGCTAGTTGAATGATTTGATGGCTAGTTGGATGACTGGATGGCTGGTTGAATGATTTGATGGCTAGTTGGATGACTGGATGGCTGGTTGAATGATTTGATGGCTAGTTGGATGACTGGATGGCTGGTTGAATGATTTGATGGCTAGTTGGATGACTGGATGGCTGGTTGCATGACAGGGTAAGTAGCTGAATGACTGGATTGATGGGTGAATGGATGACTGGTTGATATGATAAGTAGATGTATGGTCAGATGGATGGATAACTGGATTGCTAAATGGATGATTGGATGGATAACTGGATGACTAGATAAATGATGGGATGGTTGGATGACTCATGAATGGATATAAGGTAAGCTGGTTGGGTGTTTGGATGACTGGATGTATGACTGGGTGATTGGATGTCTTTGAGTAACTGATGGATGACTGGGTGGATGAGAATTGAGTGGTATGAAGTGCTTTATAGTTGAGTGGTGGATTAAATGGATGAAAGAAGACATGGATGCACTCGTTTTTGGCTGACTAAGTGGTTGACTGGATGAGTGGTTGTGTTTCTGGATATCTGGTTTAGTGGCTGACTGGCTGGCTGAGTGGTTGAGTGGCTGTGCTTCTGGTTGACTGGGTGAGTGGCTGTTTCTGGCTGGTTGAAGGGTTGAGTGAGTGACTTGACTGGATGACTCGTTAACTGTTGCAGGTTCATTCCCGCCCTCACTCACTCGCTCCCCTCAACCATCAGTCACCGGGTACAGGGATGCCACACGACAACCTGGAAATTAATAGACTCGTCCCGGGCTATAAAGAAACTGACTTTGCGGGAACTGCGGAGACGTGAATGTTGCTGAAAGGTGAGCGACGGAAATATACCGAAGACTGATCAGGCGTCGAGGGATGAGTTTGATGTACGTTAAGAGGGAAGAATTAGTTAGGAAAGTGTAAAGAAACTGAGGCTTTTGTTCGAGTTGCAGAGTAGTGAGTGTTGCTTAAAGGTGAGCGACGGAAATATATCGAAGATTGATCAGGTGTCGAGGGATGAGTTGATATACGTTGAGAGGGAAATGTTGGTCAAGAAAGTATAAAGAAAGAGGTTTTGAGACGTGAATAATGCGAAAAGGAAAGGAAAGGAGGTGAAATGATATCGGAATGGATTAACTGTCAAGAGAAATGTAAATAGACCAGTGAATTCGTGTCGAGAGAAGTATTCAGTGGAAAGAATATGCGGGAAGTGGATTTTATGAGAAGTGTGTGAACTCGAAATGCTACAAAAGAATATAAGAAGAGAATATACTGGAAGCTGGTCATTCGTCAAGAGATCTATTCAAAACATGTGTCTGTATATCGAGAGAATTGTTCAGTTGGAGAATAGTGAAAGGAAACTGGATTTTAAGAGAGGTTTATGAAGAGGAATGAATACTGCAGAAAAGAAAGAAAGACAAATAATGAAAACATCGCAGACTAATCAACTGTTAAGAGATGGAATAATAAACGTGTGTGTGTTAGAGAGATGTGTTAAGTTAATAAAAGAATGTAAGGAAACTGCATTATAAGAGTTGTATGAACAGGCAAACAAAAGAAGAAAGGAAAACACACATCGCAAACTAATCAAATGTCGAGAAATGGATTGATAAACTTGTGAATTTGTAAAGAGAAGTAATGTAGAAAAGAAAAAATATAAGGAAACTGAATTTGAGAGATGTATGAACAGGGAGAAGAGGAAAAGAAAGGAAAACACATCGCAAACTGATCAACTCAAGAGATAGAACAATAAACATCCATTTGTAAGACGAGTTAATTTAGAAAGAAACATAAGGAAACTATTATAAAAAATTCCTATGAATACGAACAAGAGAAAAAGAAAGGAAAACACACATCGCAAACTGATCAACTCTAGAAATAGAACAATAAACATCCATTTGTAAGACGAGTTAATTTAGAAAGAAACATAAGGAAACTATTATAAAAAATTCCTATGAATACGAACAAGAGAAAAAGAAAGGAAAACACACATCGCAAACTGATCAAATGTCAAGAGATGAAATAATAACTCTGTGTATGAGTATATATGTCAAGCGTAGGGTCAAGGCAACAGAAAGGAGGCGATTCAAGAGCGGTGCAAATATTAAGGGACGCAGAAAAGTGCAAATGGGCGACAACTGAACCAACAGGGGGAGAGTAAACACTGTCGTCCGCGGGGAGGAGAGTGTAGAGCGAAGGGAGACTGAACTATTACGTCGAGAAGCAAGTGAATGCTGCGAACCTTGCCATATTTCTCTCTCTCTCTCTCTCGCTCTCTCTCTCTGAGGAAAGTGGAAAAGGAGGAGGAGTAAAAGGTGTTGGTGGATGAGAAGGAGGAGGAGAGGAGGAGGAGGAGGAGGAGGAGGAGGAGGAGGAGGAGGAGGAGGAACACTCGTTTTTGCCCATCGCAGGAATTGACACGAGGAGAGACTTTCAGAGAGGAGAGTGAGAGAGAGAGAGAGAGAGAGAGAGAGTGCAGGGAGGAATTCATATCGTCGGTTTAGGAGTGAGTGCATGGGCTTTTGGTATGTAGCAGCGAGCATGTTTTAATACGACGGCCATGTAAGTATTTATGTATGTATGGATCTATGTATGTATGTATGTATGTCTAGGTACGTGAGTTGCAAAGTAAGATGTATCAGTGAGGTTTTTTTTTTTTTTTTTTTTTTTACAGTAGTGTCAATCAGAAAAAAAATGTAAGGAAACTGAATTATAAGAGATGTATGAACAGAAAAAAAGAGAAGAAGGGCAAAAAAAAAAAAGACCGTGAGTTTAACTATAGGCCTACACTTTATACGATGCTGAATACGAATTACATTGAAGATTATTTAGATTGCAAAAAAAAAAAATACAAATTATTATATTATGGAGTTTATATATGTAGTTGGTATAGAAATCAAAGTCACTAGAGCGTTGAAGATAAAATTACATGTTTCAATATACGAAAGACACCTCCCTTTTCTCTCTCTCTCTCTCTTACACAAAAAAAAGGAAGAAAAAAAAACGACAATAGTGATAAATGTTTAATGAAGATAAATAAAGTGAAGGAGAAAGAAAACAATGGTAATAAATAAAACAGTAATAAAGTAATGAATAAATAAATAAATAGTCGATAAGTAATAATGAAGTGAATATTGTAAAAGGGAATGGAAAGGACATGACGCCAATACACCTTTCCACTAATTAGTTACACCTGAATCATTACATCCAGGTATATAGGTAACGACTGAAGGATTATGAGCACCTGGCTTACCTGAGAGAGAGAGAGAGAGAGAGAGAGAGAGGATATGTACAGCACTTTGTAAGGCTCAACATGCAGGGGCTCATTGTGTGTTAGAGGTTTAATTAAGCACCTGAGAGAGAGAGAGAGAGAGAGAGAGAGAGATCTAGTATCTGATGTAAATATCAGGTAATTACAAAATTGGGTTCGTTAAGGGAATCGTTTGTGTGTGTATGAGAGAGAGAGAGAGAGAGATAGTCGTGGTGTGGGTGGTGGTATGTACGGACGTGAGTTGCGTGTAAGAAGTTCGTGTGTGTGTGTGTGTGTGTGTGTGTGTGTGTGTGTGTGTGTGTGTGTGTGTGTGTGTGTGTGGTCGTCTGTAGCACCTGGCGGAGGAACCTTGATTTAGGGGTCCTGGTCGCAGAGAGAGAGAGCACACAGATAATAAGAATATCCTTTTCATTCCTTCCATTACTTCCTCATCTTCCTTTCCATTACCTCCCTCCTTTCTCCTTTTCCCTCCTCCCTTTCATCCTTTTCCTTTCCTCCTTCCTCATTTTCTTTTCCCTCTTCACATATTAGAGATAAAGAGAAGGAAGTGAGAGAGAAGAAAGAGGAGGGAAGAAGTAGAAAGGTGGGAGGGAAGATAATGGGGAAAGAAAGGAAAGTAAAAAGAAGGGTTAGAAAGGGAGGGGGAGAAGGAAGAAAAGGGAAGAAAGAGAGGAGGGAGAGTATAACGATGAGTAGAAGAGAGGGGGATAAGGAAGAAGGGGGAAGAAGATGGGAAGGCAAAGTAAAAAGAAGAGGGGTAGAAGGGAGGAGGAGGAAAAAGAAGGGGGAAAGGAGAGGGAAGAAGTTGGGAAGGGAAAGTAAAAAGAAGAGGGGTAGAAGGGAGGAGAAGGAAACAGAAGGGGAAAGAAGGAGGAAGGAGAGTAAAAGAGGAATAGAAGAGAGGGGAAAGAAAGAAGAGGGGAGGGAAGGATCGTGGGAACAGTTCAAATTTATTGAATATGATCAGGTCTCCCAACCTTATCTCTCTCAAGTAACAGAGAGAGAGAGAGAGAGAGAGGGAGGAGGGTGTATGGGCCAACAATATATCCTTCAGTTTTTCTCGGTTTCCTCCTCCTCACAGCTTTGTCTAAGGTGAATAGAAAAGAACATGGGTAACAGAAACTTAATCCTCCTCCTCCTAATTAGAGAAGGAAGTGGAAGTAGAAGAGGACGATAAGTAGCAGTAGGACTAGGACGCGGAGGAGGAGGAAGAAGAGGAGGAGGAGGAGGCGACTCGATGGCTCCCATTACATTCCCACCGCCCTTCGCGTCACTCTTCAATTGGAGCAAGTAAGATCTCGAGTGTATGGAAGAGGGAGGGGGATCTCTCTCTCAGACTAAAGGAGGAGAAATAGGAAGGAAATGCTGGAAGAGAGAGAGAGAGAGAGAGAGAGAGAGAGAGAGAGAGAGAGAATAAAGGCTGAAATTATGAGGACCATGATAGAGAAAAGAATATATATAGATCGTGAAGGTTATAAGAAGCATCCTCCATCACCTTGCCGGCTCGTGGAGAAGAAGAAGAAGAAGAAGAAGAAGAAGAAGAAGAAGAAGAAGATGGTACAGAAGGAGGAGGAGAGAGTAAGTGGGTAATGCAAAAATCAAGTTAAAAGAAGGAAAAAAGGAGGAGATGGAGGAGCAGAAAGGAGGATATTATGTGGAGTGAAAATAAAGATAGAGAAGAGAGGGAAAAGAAGGAGGAGTAAAGTGCGTGGTGAGAAAATAAAGAAAGGGAATAGAAAGAAAAGGAGGAGAATGTATGACCGGAAAATAAAGAGAAAGATGAGAAAGAAAAGAAGGAATTGGAGGAGGAGGAGGAGGAGTAGAGGAGTGTTTGTAGGGAGGATAAAGAAGGGGAATAGAAAGAAAAGGGGGAGGAGAAGAGAATGTATGACCGGAAAATAAAGAGAGAGAAGAGAAAGAAAAGAAGGAATTGGAGAAGGAGGAGGAGGAATATGGGAGTGTGTGGTGGGAGGATGAAAAGGAAGAAGAGAAAGAAAAGGAGGAGGTGGAGGAGGAGGAGCAGGAGGAGGAGGAGGAGACAATTGAGAGAGGGTGGTGGAAAAATTCAGTGGGTGGTTTTGCCAAGGCGTGACGACGCATTGGAACTGAATGTATTTTGTGCTGACGGCCGGGGATGTGGAGGTTGACCGTCAGGAGGTGGAGGAGGTGGAGGAGGAGGAGGAGGAGGAGGAGGAAGAAAGAAACGTTAAAGCTTTGCTAGGCGAACGTTCAAAATGAGCGTCGTTCCACATTCTGTGCCGTTCACCTGCATGATGACAGCCTCTTCTTGTGTGTGTGTGTGGGGGGGTGTGTGTGTGTGGGTGTGTGTGTGTGTGTGTGTGTGTTGTGTGTGTGTGTGAGAATGTTCTGGTTTTGTTTTTTGTTTTCTTTCTTTATTTCCTTTTTCTTATATTGTTTCTTTTCCTTTTTCTTTATTTTACTCTTCTTTTTACTTCTTTTTCTTTTTTCTTTTTTTCTAATTTACTTTTTATACACCTTAATTTTTTACAAGAGATTATTATTGTCTTTAAGGTACGATCCATTTTTCTTTAATTAGTTCCACATTACTAAAGACTCCGATTCATTATATATATATATATTTTTTTTGAATGAGCTTTATCAGAATCAAAAACAAAATCACTAATTAATAAAATATGGTAATGCTTTAATTAGACCCACTCACAAAATTATACATTCCATCAGTGGCTATCAAACCTAGAAAAAAAATAATAATAGTTAATCGTACAAATCTGAATGCGTCTTTTTGCTAGTGCCGAATAATTGTCTTCTGGAAAATGAATAAAAAAAATGAGAAGAAAAAATAATGACGAAGTTTCGCTACATCGAGAAATTGTGAGCAGCAGACTTCAAAGTCCCCTAAGTTTCTCCTCTTCTTTCTCTTCTTTCTCTTCACAACGACACGGAAACTTTTATATTTACCGGGAAAGCCTCTTGTCGGGGAGTGCCTGGGCGAGGAGGAAGAGGAAGAAGAAGAAGAAGAAGAAGAAGAAGAAGAGAAAGAAGAAGAAGAAAAGTTGAAGAAGACGAATAATAATAATAATAATAATAATAATAATAATAATAAGAAGAAGAAGAAGAAGAAGAAGGTTATGATGATGATAATGATGATGAATATGGAATAGAGGAACAAACGAAAGAAAGGAAGATAGGAAGGAGAGAAGAAAGGACATATGCAGAAAAGATGAAGGAATAAAGAAAAAACTGAAGAAGAAAACGAATATACTTCAGTCAACCCATCATTCTTTTTTTTTTTTTCAATAATTCACAGGATTTTCCCAAGAACATGACCACCTCCTTTGTCCAAACTGAGAGAGAGAGAGAGAGAGAGAGAGAAATGGATGTGAGGAGAGAGGAAAGGAGGAATGGAGGAAAAATAGTATAAATTGTTATAAGGAGAAAATGGAGAGAGAGAGAGAGAGAGAGAGAGGTGGGTGAGGGATCATAATAACCTGACCAGGTGACCTTAAGGTTTGATTAAGGAGGAGGAAGAGGACGCGGAGTAGGAGGTGTTGGAGGAGGAGGAGGAGGTGGAGGAGAGAAAGAAAAGGATGTTATGAGAGAAGAAAGACCACATTACACTCACCTTCCTTTCCTTATTTCCTTTATTTTTCTGCTTATTTCTCTCTTCCACGTTTGTATTATTCATGTGTGTGTGTGTGTGTGTGTGTGTGTGTGTGTGTGTGTGTGTGTTTCCTTCCTCTACTATATTCCTTTCTCTCTCTCATTCCTTTCCTCCTTCTTCCTCCTCCTCCTCCTCCTCCTCCTCCTCCTCCTCTCCTTGTCCCTCCTCTACCTCCTCCTCCCTCCCTCCTCCTTTCCCTTCCTCCATTCACCTCCTTCCTCATTTCCTCCTCCCAAACAGCCTCTTCAAGTTTATTCTCCTCAATTTCATTCTTATTTATTTTTATTTGGTTTCCCTTTTGGTCATTTCAATTCAAGTTATGTTTCTGTGGATGTTCAGTTTTATTTAGCTTTATTACCTCGTTGTTCTTGTCTTCGTTTTCTTCTGCCTCCTCCTCCTTTTGGTCTCCCTACTACAGAAAAGACGCAGAAAAGCTGGAACGGGTTCAACGAAGAGTAACAAAGGTGATTCCTAGGTTGAGAAATTTATCTTATGAACAAAGGCTGAAAGAAGTAAATTTATTCAGCCTATCAAAACGAAGAATGCGAGGCGATCTAATAGAAGCGTTTAAAATGTTTAAAGGATTCACCGATTCAGTGCTGTTAATGCGAAAGATTACTTTACAATTGATTGATCAAATAGAACAAGAAGAAATCACAATTTGAAGATCTGTGGTAAAAGATTCTCGTCGCACGAAGCTAAACACTTTTTCTTCAGTCGTGTTGTTAATGTTTGGAACTCTCTACTTTGTGATGTCGTTGATAGTACAACAGTTGCGGCCTTCAAGAATAGATTAGACAAGTATTTTGAATCCAACCAGCAACTAAGATATTACTCATTGTCATAATAACGTTAAGTTCTCTCGAATACTGGTGTCCTTGTCCGTTTTTATCGCCGGTTCTTTCCTCTTTCCTACATAATTTCCATGCTGCATGGTTCCTTTTCCTTTCCTGCCAGCTTTGGCTGGAGGGATGGGGGGGTGGGGAGGAGCCTTCTCCTTTGTTGTCCTTCATCTTCCACTTTTGATTAGATAGTTAGTGTAGCTTGTCACAAACAGCCTCGTAAGGACCAGCAGGTCTGCTGTTGTTTGTTCTTCCTCTGTGTTCTTTATATCTTGTTCCTCCTCCTCTTTCTTCTCATTTTCTCTCTTCATTCCTTCTTCCCTTTTTACTTCTCTGCATTGTCTCCTTATCTACCCTTTATGCTCTTTCTTCCTTCCCTCTACTTCTCTTCGCCCTCCCATCCCTCCTCTTCCCTCCCTCCCTCCCTCCCTCACTTCTTCACTATATACCTCTCTCCCTCCCTCTTTTTCCTCCCTCTCCTTACCTCAACACTATATCTTGTACTTCCTCTCCTCTCTCCTTCTCTCCTCCTCCACTACCTTCCTCCTCTCCTCCTTCCTCCTTCCCTTCCCTCATCTCCCCTCCCTCTCCTCCCTTCTCTCTCTCTCTCTTCTTCTCCTTTCTCTCCTCTCTCTCTCGTCTCTCCTCCTCTCCCCTTCCCCCGGCCGAAGAAGCCCAGCAGAGTATTAAACAGGGAGGGCGGAAGACAACATAAATCTTGCTTATTTTCTCTCTCTCTCTCTGCTTCGTCTTGTATCTTGTGTGTGTGTGTGTGTGTGTGTGTGTGTGTGTGTGTGTGTGTGTGTGTGTGGTGGTTGTGGTGGTAATGATGTTGTAAGAGTTTGTGATGATGGTATTGCTGTATTTGGTGATGATGGCGGTGATGTTTTTTTGTGGTGGTGATGGTGGTGATGTTATAGGTAGTGAGAGTTGTTAATGGTGATAGTTGTGGTGTTTGTGGTGGTGGTGGTGGTGGTGGTGGTGGTGGTGTTGAAGGGGACAGCGAGGCCCATCTCAGTGTGTCCTTTTCGAGGCGTGAGGAGAAAACACAAGAGATCCTCCTCCTCCTCCTTCTCCTCCTCCTCCTTGTGACCGCTTGCCCACTTTTCTCCTCTTCCTCCCTTATTCATTATTTCTCTTCTTCTCTCTTTAATTTCCTCGCCCTATATTTTCCATTTCTCTCCTATTTTTCTTTGTCATTCCTCTGATCTCCCTCTCCTCCTTCCATTACTACCCCATTCGTCTTTCCCTCTCCTCTCCTCCACCCACACACCCATGTCCTCCATTACCCCATCCGTCTTGTTTTTGAGCAATCAGCGTCAGTCTGTCTGTTTATCTCCTCGGCTGTCATGTTTTAGGTTGGGTTGGTGCGTGATCGTCCTCTTTGTGTAAGCTGTTGGCCCGCAAGAGTGTGATTATGTGGTTTCCTCTCGTCCGTGCGTGTGTGTGTGTGTGTGTGTGTGTGTGTGTGTGTGTGTGTGTGTGTGTGTGTGTGTGTGTGTGTGTGTGTGTAATAGTGATTGATTACAGCATTTGGTGTGAATAATGTACATGAAAAACACACATACACAAACACAAACGACCCACCGCTTATGACACCTCTCCTCCTGAAATTGACCTCTCTTTCGGCCACCTCTTTTGGTTCTTATTTTTTAGGATCAGCGAGTAACGGGCTTTTTTTATTATTGTTACCTTTCTTTGTGCCCTTGAGCTGTCTCCTTTCTTGTAAAAAAAAAAAAAGAGTTGCCGACTTGTTAATACGTGAAAGTAAAATAGAGAGTACACAGCTGAGGGTACAGTGAACGCTGATCCTGTTAATCCTGTATGGGACATTAGCAAAGAGAGGGAGTTTTTCCTTACTATAAATGGATGATGTTTTAAAAGACTATCAAAGGAGGCGTCTCGTCACGTGTTGCGTTAGGAATTCAGGGCTTGTCTCTTATGTCTTAGAAATTTTTTCATAGTTTAAGTGACATTGTTAGTACTGCGAGAGTACTAATACTACTGATAATACTGATAGTAGTAGTAGTAGTCATAGTAGTAGTAGTAGTAGTAGTAGTAGTAGTAGTAATAGTAGTAGTGGTAGTAGTAGTAATAGTAGTAGTAGTAATAGTAATGGTAGTAGTAGTAGTAGTAGTAGTAGATAGTAGTAGTAGTAGTAGTAGTAGTAGGAGGAGGAGGAGGAGGAGGAGGAGGAGGAGGAAGAAGAAGAAAAGTAGGAGAAAAAAAAGAAAAAGATGAAGAAGAAGAAGAAAATTAAAAAAGAAGAAAGAGAAGGAAAGAAAAACAAGAAGAAAAAAAAGAATAGAAATGCAATGATAACGATAATGGTGACGGCAATGATTAACGTGTTCTTGCGAGTCCTTTGATCCACAATTAATATGATGAAAACCCGCTGACTCATCATGACTCACGGAGGGCTGAGTGTGTGTGTGTGTGTGTGTGTGTGTGTGTGTGTGTGTGTGTGTGTGTGTGTGTGTGTGTGTGTGTGTGTGTGTGTGTGTGTGTGTGTAAGGTGAGATTCATGCAGGCTTAAGTTCATTACCTTAATTAACAACAGAAAAAAAAACTTCAGAACACACTTCAGCACCTCTCTATCTATCTATCTATCTGTCCATCTATCTATCTATTTTTCTTCCCCAGACCGTTATTATTTATGCTCTTTTTATTTATGTTTTCTTGGGGTAGTTTTTATTAATGAAGTCTATCAGGTAAGGGCCGGTATGGGCAGGTAGACAGGCGGAACATTACTTAAACCTGCAATGACTGAACCACCTTTTTCCCCTCCACAGGTACGTGAGGAGGAACCGGCGAGGTGTACGGCCCAGGTAACGTACACACACACACACACACACACACACACACACACACACACTCAGAAACACATCACAACCTCTTCGTTTAATGGAAAGACTCCCTTAAACAATCCGCGATGGTGTTAGGAGATAAAGATAAAAGGGAAGGGAGAGGAGGAGGAGGAGGAGGAGGAGGAGGAGGAGGAGGAGGAGGAGGAGGAGGAGGAGGATAAGGGAGAGCAGATGTATGTTGAGAATGCCAAGTAGACATAACAGAAGGAGGAGGAGGAGGAGGAGGAAGAGGAGGAAGAGAAGGAGAAGGAGGAGGAGGAGGAAGGCAGGTGGTGGCGTGTTCAGGTGTGTGACGAGGAATGTTAAGTCTTCCAGGTGTAACGAAGAAGGATGAGGACACAGGTGAGATGATTGTTTGAGGGGCTGATATCCGGGTAAGGCAGGAGGGAACGAGACACGGGAGGCTGGCTAAGGAAGGCGGAAGAGGCTGTGATATGGGTTTAGAAATAGGAGAAGGGAGTGAGATGGAATGACGATTGGGGAAGAAAAATGGCATTGGGAGCTTGTCATTTGGGGAGGAAGGGAAGATCTTAGAATAGTGTTATGGAAGGGACTGAGTATGGGTGAAGGGGAGGGAAGGAAAAGGGGATTGGGAGCTTGTCAGTTGAGGAGGAAGGGAGGATTTCAGAATAGTAAGGTAGGGAAAGAACAGAGCAAAGACGATGGATTAGGGGTAGATAGGGAAGAAAAAGGGGAATGGGAGCTTGTCAGTTGGGGAGGAAAAGGGAGAATTTCAGAATAGTAAGGTAGGGAAAGAACAGAGCAAAGACGATGGATTAGGGGTAGATAGGGAAGAAAAAGGGGAATGGGAGCTTGTCAGTTGAGGAGGAAGGGAGGATTTCAGAATACTAATCAATCAGAACAGGGCAAAGACGATGGGTTAGTGGTGGATGGGGAAGAAAAAGGGGATTGAGAGCTTGTCAGTTGGGGAGGAAGGGAGGATTTCAGAATACTAAGGAAGGGAAAGAACATGCCAAGGAAGAAAGTGGGAGGGGAAACTTGTCATGGGAAAGAGCCAAATCCTAAGTCTTCTTATTCTTAAAAATCGTCTATTAGGAGTGTGGTAAATAGTTAGGCAAGAAAAGGAACTGCGTAAGAACAAATACAGGAGAGAAATTGAAACTGAAAATATGATATGATAAGAAAGATAGAAGACTTAAATTCGTCGGGGGAAAAGGAGCCAAGTTGAGGGCCAAAGAGAGAAGGAGAGGAGAGGAGGGAAGTAGAAGCTTATGGCTGAGAAGGGGAAGGAGAGGCGGCGTAGTAGGTGTGTAGCTTATTATGAGAGGGGAAAGTGGCAATCAAGTGTAGACGAGGAGGATCACGGGAGAGCGGAAGAGTTGTCAAGAGGAGGAGGAGGAGGGAAGGTGAAGGGGATTTGAAAGTGATGTAATGTAGGTGACTAGACGTTGGAAAAAGAGAAGGTAAAATGAAGCAGGCAGTTAGATAGTGGTCAAAGAAATCGATGTGATAGAGAAATGGTAAGAAAAGATAACGGATAGGATGGTGATGGAAAGAAAAAGAGTTAATAGACGCGTGTTTTAGGAATAGGAATAGATAATGAAATAGAGACAGGGAAGAGGGATGATAAAAGGAAGAATGGGTCAGAAAACGTATGTAGAGAATAGAGATAGATAAGGAGGAAAGCAGAGAGGGAGATAACAGATAGGATGATGATAGAGAGAAAAAGAGAGTTAATAGACGCGTGTTTTAGGAATAGGGATAGATAATGAAATAGAGACAGGGAAAAGGAATGATAAAAGGAAGAATGGGTCAGGAAACGTATGTAGAGAATAGGGATAGATAAAGAAAAAACAAAAGAGGGAGAGGAATGAGAGGAAGAAGAATGATTTGCGAGACTTGTGTAGGAAATAGGGATAGATTAGGGCAAAGAGGATAGTGGGAGGGAGGATGGGGGCAGAGAGAAGAGAAGAAGAGGGTTATAGACAAGGACATGGAGGCAGGATGGGGGGGATATGGACTGCAAGGGAAGAGGAAGAGGGGTAAAGAAAACAGAGTGACAGGCGTTGAAAGAAAAAAATATAGGTAAAGTGCGCTGAAAACTCAAAGGGTCAAAAAGTAAGGGTGCAGAAAAGGGTAACTAAGGGATATGGCTCAGGTTTTTTGGTGGTTAAGAGATAGATATATGGAAGAAGTAAAGGGAGTAGAAACCAGGTGTATAGGGCCAGGGGACAGGTAGAAGACAGGTAAGGCAGAAAAGAGTAACTAAGTGATATTGTTGAGGATTTTTGGAGGTTAAGAGATAGATATTTGGAAGAAGTAAAGGGAGTAGAAAATAGCAGGTGTATAGGGCCAGGGAGAGGAGTAGGGACAGGTAGAGTACAGGGGGAAGGAGGGGGAGGCAGGGGTCTTTCAGGTGAGTGTGGTGGTGAAAACAGTCTCATGATAAAGCGATGGTTATGTGTGGGCCAAAACAGTGACATAAATTCGGCTTAGAGGGGAAGATGGCCCGAGAGAGAGAGAGAGAGAGAGAGAGAGAGAGAGAGTATCAAATGGAAAATTATATAAAAAAGGACTTACATTAACACCAAAATCACCACCACCACCACCAGCTCGTCCTTTACCTCCTCCTCCTCCTCCTCCTAACACCACAAATAGCCTCTTAGTGAAAAAAGAACCTATCTACTCAATGACAATAAGCTTCTGAAGGGGCGTTGAAAGGAGGGCTTGGGAATGTTAGGGGGGAAGGGGAGGGTGCAGGGCAGGGAAGGCGTGCGCTGAGAAGTGTTTGGCGACCGTTGAGTCGGGAGGAGGAGGAGGAGGAGGAGGAGGAGGAGGAGGAGGAGGAGGAGGAAGAGCTGGAATTGACAAAGCCAGGCGAAGTTGGTGTGTGTGTGTGTGTGTGTGTGTGAGAGAGAGAGAGAGAGAGAAAAAGTGGCACTCAAACATTCCTCCTCCTCAGATTCCAGAAAGACAAAAAGAGAGAGAGAGAGAGAGAGAGAGAGAGAGAGTTTTTCTCTTCCATCTTAATCTAACTTCAATTTTTTCCTTTTATTTATCTTTTGTTTGTCTGTTCCCTTTGTCAGAGGAGCGGAGGAAGGATGGAGGAAACAGCAATTCGCGGAGGGAGGGAGGAAAGAAGGAGAGGAAAAAGGAGGGATGGAGGAAAAGAAGGAATCAATAATGGAGGCAAATAAGGAGATGGAGGAGCAAGGAATGGAGAGGAGATGGAGGGAGGAAAATGAAGGTGTGAAAGGAAGAGAAGGAGGAGGAAAACGAAGAGGAGGAAAAGGAATTGAAGCACGGATGGAGGAAAGAAAGGGTAGAGGGAGAGATGGAGAAAAAAATATCGGAAAGGAAATATGGATTGAAATTTTGAGTAACTAAGGGAGAGAGAGAAATGGGAGAGTGCAGATAAAGAGGAAAGGGATGGGGGGGGGGGGGAAGCGTGCGAGGAATAGAGGTAAGAAGGGAGAAAGGGGGAGTGGGAGGAGTGGAGGGAAGAAAGGAGGAGGAGGAGGAGTGGAGGAAAAATTGTTCTCGTTTAAGTTTTGAGTCCTGAAGTTAATTATGAGAGAGAGAGAGAGAGAGAGAGACCAGACAGACAGACAGACAGACAGACACACACACACACACACACACACACACACACACACACACACACACACACACACACACACACACACACAAAGGCTCATCCTCAAATCTTATCACTCAAAATCCCTCACACCCAAAAAAAGAAGAAGAAAAAAAATAGTGATAATAATAAGAAGAAAAACACCGCCGCCGCCGCCGTCCCCCAGATTAGAGTGAGAGAAAATAAAGCTATCTCTCATGTTAGAATCACCTCCGACGAAGAGATAAAAGAGACGTTAAGAAATCCAAACTTTTAATTCTCGTTTTTGGGGGGAGATTGTAGCCCCAGAGAGAGAGAGAGAGAGAGAGAGAGAGAGAGAGAGAGAGAAGGGGGGGGGGGGCTTCTTTTTTTGGGGGGGGGGCGGTTTAGGAGAATAAATAAGACGAAAACAGGAAGGACAGTAAACGGAATAGGAGAAGAAAGAGAAGGAGGAGAGAAGAAGAAGGAGCAGGAGGAGGAGAAAAAAGATTAGACCAAATACAAATCAAACATAAAAAAATGGATAAAAGACGAAAGAGGAGGAGAAGGAGAAGAAGAGTAAAGGAAGAAAAATACAATAAATGCGGGATAAGAATACGTAGGAGGCGCTCGAGACTTGGGAAGGAAGGAAGGAAGGAAGGAAGGAGACAACTTGGAGGAGGAGGAGGAGGAGTAAGAGAAGATAAACTGGAAGAAGAAAAATAAAAAGAGAAGTTTGGTGGGAAAGTAAGACGCAGAAAGATTTGTAAGAAGAGGAAGAGGAGGAGGGGGAGCTGAGGAAGAAGAAGGAAAAGGAGGAGAAGAAGAAGTGGAGAAAGAAGAGAAGATAAACTGTGGAAGATAAAAAAGAAGAGAAGTTTGGTGGGAAAGTAAAACGCAGAAAAATTTGTAAGAAGAGGAAGAGGAGGAGGAAGAGGAGCAGAAAACAAAGAAGAGGAAAAGGAGGAGAAAGAGGAAGATTTTCAAAAAGAGCAGGAAGAATAGGAAGATGAGGAAGGGAGAGCTTTTTAAGAACAGGAGGAGGAGGATCAACGGCAGAAGATGGTAGAAGAAGGAAGAAGAGGAGGAGGAATAGGATAACAATAGGAAGAGGAGGAACAGAAGAAGGAAAAAGAAAAAAAAGGAGGAAAGGAAGACTTGTAAAAAAGAGTAGTTGAAGAAGGAGGAGGAAGAGGAAAAGGATCAAAGGCAGAAGATGGAAGAAGAAGAAGAAGGAAGAGGAGGAAGAGGAGGAGGAGAGATAAAAATGGAGGTAGCCGCTGTAATTGAAGAGAAGCTAAGCAGTCTTCAGTACACATCAGTCTTCCTAATTGATAAAAGGAACACAGGAGGAGGGAGGAGGAGGAGGAGGTTCTTGTCTTCCTTTCTTCCTCGCCTCCTGATTCTCTCCCTCCCTCCCTCCCTCCTTTCATTCCCTCCACCTCTGCCGTGATTTCTTCCTCCTTCCCTATCTCTCTCCATCTCTTCTCTTATCTTTGTTATCTCCCTTTCTTCCTTGTCTTCTACCTCCCTTCCTCCTTCCCTTTCTCCCTCCTTTCATTCCCTTCTACCTCTGCCTTGCTTTCTTCCTCCTTGCTTTCTTCTCTCTCCTCTTATGTCCTGTTCTCTTATCTTCCTCCCTTCTCTCTCTCTCTCCCTCTTCGTCCTTTCGTCTCCTTATTCATATCATTTTCTGTCTCTCTCTCTCTATCTCTCTCTCTCTCTCTCTCTCTCTCTCTCTCTCTCTCTCTCTCTCTCTCTCTCTCTCTCTCTCTCTCTCTCTCTCTCTCTCTCTCTCTCTCTCTCTCTCTCTCTCTCTCTCTCTCTCTCTCTCTCTCTCTCTCTCTCTCTCTCTCTCTCTATCTCTCTCTCTCTCTCTCTCTCTCTCTCTCTCTCTCTCTCTCTCTCTCTCTCTCTCTCTCTCTCTCTCTCTCTCTCTCTCTCTCTCTCTCTCTCTCTCTCTTCTTCTCTCCTTGTTCCTTTACTGCTTCATCCTTTGTTTCTCCTCCTCCCTCTTCTTCCTCCTTTCCTCCTCCTCCTCCTCCTCTTCGTGTACCTCTTTGTGTTCCTCGTTTGCCTCTCTGTCTGTCATACATTATCATCCCTTACGTTCATCTTTCCCTCTTTCTCGATGACATATCATCGCATCCCCTTTGATCTCCTTTCTCTTCTCTCTCTCCTTTCCCTTCCTTCCTTCCCTTCTTACCTCACCTTTTATTTTCCGTCTGCCTTTCATCTCTATATCATTGAGCTCTAACGTGCTTCCTGCTACTATTACATTTTATTATATTTTACCTGATTCCCCATTTCATCCTCTCCCAAAACCTCTCCCTTTCTTCTTTCTTCCTCCTTCCCTCTTCTCTCTTACTTCATTCCCATTCCATCCTCTCAGTCCTTTCATTATTATTTTCTTTCTCCCTTTCCCTCTTCTCTCTTATTCTATTCCCCATTCCATCCGCTCATCAAGCCTTTCCTTTATTTTCTTTCCTCAATTTCCTCCCTCCTTTCCTTACTTTCTTCCTTTCTTATTTTCCATTCCTTTATCATTTACAAAACCCACATCTCTCTCCCAAACCTCTCCTTCTTCCTTCTTATTTTATTTCCATTCCATCTCTCATCAAGCCTTTCCTTTATATTCATTCCTCCTTTTCCTCCTCCTTTCCTTACCTTCTTCTTTCCTTTTCTCCATTCCTTTATCTTTCAATCCCAAGCAACTCCTCCCCACCTTCCTCCTCTTCCCCTTCACTCCTTCTCCCCTTATCGTGTCCTTTTCCCTTCTCCTTTCCTCCCTACCTACCCTCAACCTCCTACCTTTCCCTTCCCTCCACCTGTCCCCTCTCACCTGCCCCCTTCTCACCTGCCTCTCCTACCCTCCCCTTACCTTCCCTCACCTGCCTTCCCGTCTCCCTTACCCTTCTCTTACTTTCCTCCCCCCTCCGTCCCCCCCCCCTCCTACCTTTCCATTCCCTCCACCTGGCACTCCTCTCACCTCCCCTGCCCCTCCCGTTTACCTCCCCCCCCCCCACCCCTCCTGCCGTACACACCCCGAGGACGCACTTTAAGAAGCCGCGCCCCGCCCTCCCATGCTCTCCAGGGTGGACTAAAACACTCTTGACGCCCGCAAGTTTGTTTTTGTTAAGATGCCGAGGGGAGTATGGAGGCGAAAGGGAAAGGGGAGAGGAAGAGACCGGTTGAAGGCCGGGAATGGCTGAAGGGAGGAGAAAAGACAGAGAGAAAAGGAATGGGGAGGAAGGAGAGGTATGTTGACAGGTGAAGGGTAGAGAGAAAGGGAGAGGGAAGGGAAGAGATGGTGATGCTAAGTGAAGAAGGAATGATGGAAGAAAGAAAAATGAGAGACAGAGAAAATGGTTGATGTGGAGAGAAGTTATAAGGAAAGAAGAAACAGTGGAGAAAGACTAAGAAAAGATAGATAGCGGGGACATGGAGGAACCAGTAGAGAGAGGAGAGGAGAGAAGGAGCAAGGTAGAGATTGGACAAAGTGAAAGGAAGAAAGAAGAGGAAGAATAGAAGAAAGAAAGTAACAGAGGAAGGGAGGCTGCAGGGAATGCCAGACGAGAGGGGAGAGGAAAGAAGTTAAAAATGAGGAAAAAAGTGGGAATATGATTGTGGGAATGAGGAGACAGTGACATGCGGGTGGAAGACATGACAGGAATATATTACAGGGAACAGACATGAAAGTAGTAAATAAAAAAAGAGAGATTGACGAAAATGGAAGAAAAAATGTGAATGGAAGTATTATGAGAATGAAAAGACATGAAAGAAGAAAAATCAGTAGAGACGAAAATTGTGAAAAAAAAATAGTTGTAAGGTGTAGAAAAGGAAGGAAGGAAGAGGAGAAAGAAGAGATGTGTAAGAACTAGAAAGAAAAAAAATGAAAGAAAGAAAGGGAGGAGGAGGAGGAAGAGGAGAAAACGGAGTAGGAAAAGGAGGAAGAAAAAAAAAAGAAAGCATAAAAAATCAGTAGAGGCGAAAAAAATCTAGTTATGAAAAATGGATGAAAGAAATATTGGGAGAAGAAAACAATGAAGAACCGAAGTAAAGATGGATTTGGGAGAATTAAAGAAGACAAAATATGTAAGAGTGAAGGTGAAGGTGAAGAAAACAATGAAAGAACGAAATAAAAATGGATTTGGGAGAATTAAAGAAGACAAAATATATACGAGTGAAGGTGAAGGTGAAGAAAACAATGAAAAAACGAAATAAAAATGGATTTGGGAGAATTAAAGAAGACAAAATATATAAGAGTGAAGGTGAAGGTGAAGAAAACAAGGAAAGAACGAAATAAAAATGGATTTGGGAGAATTAAAGAAGGCAAAATATATACGAGTGAAGGTAAAGATGAAGAAAACAATGAAAAAACGAAATAAAAATGGATTTGGGAGAATTAAAGAAGACTGAAAAATACGTAAGAGTGAAGGTGAAGGTGAAAGAAAACAAAAATATGTAGTTATCGAAGAAGACATCAAATTATATACCAAACAGAACAAAAAATAAGGAAAGAACGAAATAAAGATGAGATTTGGGAGAATTAAAGAAGACTGAAAAATACGTAAGAGTGAAGGTGACCAAAAATATGTAGTTATCGAAAGAGACATCAAATTACAGACCAAAACAGAACAAAAATAAATATGAATACCAAAAAATAATTAAACGTATCGGGTGTTGATATTATGAGAACCTAAAAATACAAATTGAAATATATGCAAAAAAAAAAAAGAGAAAATGAAAAAAAATAATTAATAGACGAATGAAGAAATATAAATACCAAAAATAATAAACTACTGGACGTTAATACTATGAGAACCTTAAATACTGATAGAAAATATGCCAAAAAAAAAGAAAAAAAGAGAAAATAAGAAAAATCATAAATGTAAAATAGAGCAACAGAACTAAGAGATGAAAGAGAAGGAAACTATTAGAGAGAGAGAAAGGGGAAACAAGAAAAGGAAGGAAAGGAGGAGGAGGAGGATAATTAGAGAGAGAGGAGAGAAAATATGTAAACACGTGGAAATCGGAGGTAATTAATGGAGTCGAAGGGAGAGAGGGAATGGAGGGAAAGGGAAAAAAAGAATATATGATTATGTTTGGGTAAGACGATAAGGGAGAGATTTTGGGTATGGCAAAGATTTTAAGGAACGGGAAACTAAAAAAAAAAAAAAAATAGTATCTGTAAAGAGAAATAAAGGAAGGAAGGAAGAGAAGAAGGAAGAGAAGGAGGAAAAAGAGAAAGAAAACGAGGAGAAGAAAGAAGAAAAATACAAAAAAAATAGAAAGAAAGGAACAATGAAAGAACAGGAAGAAAAGAAGATAGGAAGATAGGAAGACAAAGTAAAAAGATGCAAAAACAAAACAAAATACAATGAAAAAAAAGAACAATGGACAAAGAGAGACTTGTTCGTAAACTTCATAATTAACTTCCTAAGCCAAGCGCTCGTTGTGGAACATAATTTTTCCCCCTACCTGGCCCCTTCCCTCCCTTTGTTTCTCTCTCTCTCTCTCTCTCTCTCTCTCTCTCTCTCTCTCTCTCTCTCTCTCTCTCTCTCTCTCTCTCTCTCTCTCTCTCTCTTTCCTCTATTTTATTCCTTTCTATCTTATTCTGCTGTCTTCCCATCCTCATATTTTCCTTTCCTTCTTCCTATTTTCGTATCTTATTTACTTTCTTCCTTTCTTCCTATCTTCGTTTATGTTATTTTTGTTTATTTCATTTTTTTACTCTATTTACCTTTTTCTTCTTTTTTTCTTCTCCTCCTCCGCTTCCTCCTCCTCCTTCCTTTCATTCCTTCAGTTATTGTTTTCTCTTTCTAGTTTTTATATTTTTCTTCTTCTTTCTCCTCTTTATTCTCCTTTTCCGTCCCTCCTTTTCTCCCTCTTGCATTTATTTATTCTCTCTCTCTCTCTCTCTCTCTCTCTCTCTCTCTCTCTCTCTCTCTCTCTCTCTCTCTCTCTCTCTCTCTCTCTCTCTCTCTCTCTCTCTCTCTCTCTCTCTCTCTCTCTCTCTCTCTCTCTCTCTCTCTCCATACACGGACCCAATAAATCAATAATGAATTCTCAGACTGACATGAATACTGTTTGAAGAGACTAAGGGAGAGGGAGGGAGAGAAATTCCTCCCTCCCTTTTCTCCCTCCCTCTCCCTTTCCTCTCACTGTTTCCCTCTCTCCTCTCTCCCTCCTCTCCATATATCTCTTCGTTCTCTTCATTTCTCTCTCTTCCATATCTTCTCTCCTTCCCTTCCCTTCCTTCCTTCTCCACTCTCTTCCTTTCCCTTCCCCTCCTCTTTTCCCCTCTCCATCTCTTCCTATTTTTTTCATTTCGCTCCATTTCCTATTTACTCTCCTTCCCTTTCCTACCTTACCTCCTCCCCTTCTTTTTCCCTCTCCTTCTCTCCCCTCCCTTCCTCCCCTCCCTCCCGCCCTCTCTCCCTCACATTGAACATCCATATCCATCTTCTCCATGTGACAAAGTGAAATGGGTCTTTAAAGCTATACCATGTCACTGAGAGAGAGAGAGAGAGAGAGAGAGAGAGAGAGAGGAGGGGGTTGAAGACTAGTTGCGTCACTTTTTGGTGTGTAGGGAGAGAGAGAGAGAGTAATTATTCAGGCTTATTAAAAGTTTGAGGACCAACAGCTAACTTGATAGGTCTCTCTCTCTCTCTCTCTCTCTCTCTCTCTCTCTCTCTCTCTCTGCTACACAACATCTATTTCCTGCTCTTTTTTCCTATTTTTTCGTCTTAGAGAGAGAGAGAGAGAGAGAGAGAGAGTCAATCTATCAAGACCTGTACATACAATTTTTCCTTTTCTCCTCCTTGTGCAAAGTCTCTAAAACATATTCTCCTCCTCCTCCTCCTCCTCCTCCTCCTCCTCCTCCTCCTCCTCCTCCTCCTCCCCTTCCCTCCTTTCATCTCTGCACTTCTTCCTTTCTTTTGTTTTTTTCCTTCCTTCCTCTCCCCATCTTCATCATTGATCTGTTTGTGCTTCTCTTTTATTTTTCTCTCCCCTTTCCTCCCTTTCTTCCATCTCTTCCTCCTCCTTCTCTCCTTCTCTCCATCTGTAACTCCTTTGCCTTCCTTTCCTCCCTCTTTGCTTCTGTCTCCTTCTCCTTTTCTCCCTTCTTTCCTACCTCCCGTCTCTCCTCTGTATCTCTTCCTTTTCCTCCATCCATCCTCTTTTTTTATTCTTTCCTCCCTTTCCTTCTTTTATCCTCCCTCGCTCTCTCTTCCACCATTCTCTAGGGGTCTGTCAGGAGGAGGAAGTGGAGGTGGAGGAAGTGGAGGTGGAGGAGGTTGTGAAGGTGGTAGGTCCCATTTATCCGTTCTCTTCTTCCTCCTTCTTTTCTTCCCTCCATATTTTCTCCCTCTCTGCATTTTCTCTTTTCTCTTTTCATATATATTCCTTTGCTTCATCATCTTCCCTTTGTCTCTCTCTCTCTTCCATCCTTCCTCCCCTTTACCCTCTTCTTTTTTATCTCTTCCTTTCCTTCCTTCGTTCCAGCTTTATCATCTTCCCTTTGTTCCTCTCTTCCCTCCTTTTTCTCCTTTACCCTTTTCTTTTTCTCTTCCTTCTTTCCTTCCTTCGTTCCAGCTTCATCATCTTCCCTGTGTTTCTCTCTATTCCCTCCTTTCTCCCCCCTTTACCCTTTTATTCTTCATCTCTTCCTTCCTTCGTTCCTTCGTTTCCTCTTTCGTTATTTTCCTCTTCTCTTTTTCCTCCTTTCTATCCCTCCAATCTTATTCCTTACTTATAGTTTCATCATCTTCCCTTTGTTCCTCTCTCTTCCCTCCTTTCTCCCCTCTTTACCCTTTTCTTCTTCATCTTTTCCTTCCTTTCTTCCTTCCTTCGTTCCCTCTTTCATTATTTTCCTCTCTTCTCTTCTTCCTCCTTTCCATCCCTCCAATCTTATTCCTTCCTTATACCTTCATCATCCTCCCTCCTTTCTCCCCTCTTACCCTTTTCTTCGTCTCTTCCTTCCTTCCTTCCTTCGTTCCCTCTTTCTTTATTTTCCTCTTCTCTTCTTCCTCCTTTCCATCCCTCCAGTCTTATTCCTTCCTTCTGTACCTCCTCCGTTCCGATCTTTTACTGTCACTATCAATTATTCATTTTTCATCCGCGGGCACAAAAATGTCAGCCTCAGGTTCCGGTCATTCATTCCTCGCATTTACATTCCTTCCTCTCCCCCTTCCCCTCTTTTTCATTCCCCTTTTCTTTTCAACTTGTTTTTTTTTTTTTTGTTTTTTGTTTTTGTTGTTGTTGATGGTCTTTTGTGTTGCTAATTGTTGTGACGTTCCATTTTCTTTTCTTTTGTCTCTTTTTTTTTTTTTGGGGGGGGGGGAGGGGGGAGGGCGTGTGTGTGTGTGTGTGTGTTTGTGCATTGGCGATTCTCTCTCTCTCTCTCTCTCTCTCTCTCTCTCTCTCTCTCTCTCTCTCTCTCTCTCTCTCTCTCTCTCTCTCTCTCTCTCTCTCTCTCTCTCTCTCTCTCTCTCTCTCTCTCTCTCTATCTATCTATCTATCTATCTCTATCTATCTATCTCACACATAGACACGCTTTTTCGCAATAGTATCAATAGTATGACCTGTATGTAGCTCCCTTTTTATTTATTTGTTTTGTTTATCTGTGTTGTTGTTGTTGTTGTTGTTGTTGTTGTTGTTGCTGTCGTCGTCCTTCACGTCGTAAGAAGCTTTGGGAGGAGCCGCGAGGATGTCAACTTTTTGCTTCTCTTTGTCACTCGTCTCATTTGCATAATCTGTATCCTTCCCCCCCCCCCCCCCCGCACACCCCTCCTCCTTCCCTGCCCTTTCTGTCCCTTCCCTTCCCTCCCCTTCCTTTCCTTTCCTTTCCCTTCCCTTCCTTCCTTTCCTTTCCTACCCTACCCTACCCTACCCTACCCTACCCTTCCTTTCCCCCATTCCATTCCCTCTGTTCCTTCCTTCTGTATTCCCTCTCTACTCCATTCCCTCCTTTCTTTCCTTCCCTCTCTCCCTTTTCCCCTTTCTTTTACCTTCCCCCCATTCCCTCCCTCCCTTCCTTCTGTCCTTCACTCTCTATCTTTCTCCCTCTTCTCCTCCTCCTCCTCCCATTCCCGGTTCCTACTCTCTCCCATTCCAAACGCTACCTTCATTCTCTCTTAATCCTCCTCCTCCTCCTCCTCCTCCTCCTCCTCCTCCTCCTTTTCTGATCCTCCTCGTCCTTCGTCTCCCTCCCACACAGCGTTGTTTACATCACGTGAAACACAACCACTTCGCTCTATTGCCCGGATTACGCACGCCCTCACGCCTCGAGACTTACGCCTCATACATTCATACATACATACATACTTACATACATAGATGCTCCCTTCTCTGATATCTCTTTTTATTTATGACCTTGTTGCGGGTATTGTTTTATTTGTTTGTTTAGGCTTAGGTCTGTCGCCTTTACATACATACATAAATACATACATACATACTTATAAACATACATACCTAGGAACATAATATTCATACCAACTGAGTAGACAAAAATATATGCCTCCTCACTTACGAACATACATACATTTATACACACACACACACACACACACACCCACGTACATACATTTGTTAATCAGTACATTCTCCTACACACATGCATGCCAAGACTGATAAGATACGATTTACTATTAATATAAACTGCATACTGGTCCTTATTTATATATACACACACACACACACACACACACACACACACACACACACAAGCACATAAAAGGAAAACAGTGCACATGTTCCTATCCGGTTCCTCACTTCCCCTTCCCCACCTTCCTCATTTCCCCCCTACCCCCCCCCCCTTCTCTCACCCCCACGACCCCCTTCCCCAGTCCCTCCCCCCGCAACTCCTCGATAACAGGTGGGATTGGACGCGGCGATAAGGAAGGCCGTAGTGCAAGATAAAATGTTAAAATTCCTGTTGTTTATACCGCGGAAAAGATAAAAAAAAAATAATACCTTCAAATATATATATATGAAAACGGTTCGGCTCGGTTCGGTTCGGGTTCGGTTCACCGCTATAACTATATTATTTTTTTTTCATCCGCGCCCGCCAGCCGAGAATATCCTAGTGTAGGCGTTTCGAATTACACACACACACACACACACACACACACACACACACACACACACACACACACTCTCTCTCTCTCAAAGGACCAAATCACTGCACCGTCTCTATTTTTACTATGTTTTCGCCGCCCGTCCGTCTTTTTGTCTGTCTGTCTGTCTATCTGTCTGTTTGTCTGTGTTCGGGTGTAATCAATCTCGCCCGTCGTACACACCGAGATAGCACAGGTATAGTAGTAGTAGTAGTAGTAGTAGTAGTAGTAGTGGTGGTAGTAGTGGTGGTGGTGGTGGTGGTGGTGAGGACAGAATCTTTGTATGAAAAAATTAAAAGGATGGTGCCTGAGAGAGAGGATTGGGATAGAAGAGGGAGAGAAAGAAGAAGAGGATGAGGGTAGAATGGAAGGGAGGGGTGGGGAGGAGAAGAGAGGGAAGAGGGGAGGAGGGGAGAGGACTTACATAGGTCGGCGTGAGTGAAAAAGGCGAGAGCTGAAGTCAGGGTGATTGGAGGGGAGGGGAGAGAGGGAAGGAGGAGGAAGGGGGGGTGGGGAGAGGGGAGGGTAAGTGAGGGGGAGAGATTTGTATTGTTGCGTTGCGTCGAGGGGCTTTGGAGTGTTACTGTTTTATTGCTTGATGTGTTGCCTCTCCCCTCTCCCCCCTCACCCCCATTTTTTCTCCCCTCTCCTCCTTCCCCCCATCTCCCCTCTCCCAGTGCCTCTCGTCCTCACTACCATGCCTCTCCCACTTAGATATCTCCCCTCCCTTCTTCCATCTCCCTCCCTTCCATCTATCTCTTTCTCCCTCTTACTGTCTCCTCCTCTTCCTTCTCTATCTCCTCTGTCTCCAGTTTCTCCCTCTCTCCCCATTCATTCTTTCCCCCTCCCCTCCCTTTCTCAGCCTCTCTCTCCTTTTTCTCCCTCCTTCCCTCCCTTTCTCTGCACATCTCTCTCTTTCTCTCTCCCACTTGCAGATTCCCTCGCTCTCCATCTCCCCTTCTCTCTTCCTTCTTCCCTCTCCTGTGTATTCTTCCTCTCTCTCCTCTCTATATCCTCCTTTATTCTCTTATTCTTTCCCTCCCATGCACACCTTTATTCCTACTTCTTTGTTTCCTCTCTCCCCCTCTCTGTATCTCTGCTTTATACCTCTAAACTCCCCCCTTTCCTTCTTCATTCCTTCCCTCTTTTCTTACCTTTCCTCATCACACGCCTACCTTGCTCATCTCAGCTCCCTGATCCCTTATTTTTTTCCTCCTCCTTCTCCTCCTCCTCCTCCTCCACTTTCATAACACTGTCCACTTTCCTCCATGTCCTCGTCCTCCCTGTCCTTATAACCCTTTCTTCCTCCTCCTCTTCCTACCCCCCCTCCCCCATTCTCCCTCTTCCTCTTACTCCTCCTCCTCCCCAACATCCCCACTCATAATACCCCCACAATTTCCTACCCCGCCGCCCCTCCCACCCACCCACCCACCCCTTCTTGCCCCGTCACCCCCTATCACCTCTCCCTGCCCTCCCCCCCTCCCCCCCGCCGCCAGGGTTGTCAGGGGGCGGAGCACAGATTGCCTTCCTGACGGGGGTGTCGGCGGCAGCGTGTTCCCGCGAGAGGCTGTTCCCCCGCCCGCCGATTGCACCGTGTTTATGGCTCAATTTGGCGTCATTCCCCCCGTGCTCCACCCCGCCCTGCCCTCCCGCCCTCCCGCCACCCTCACCCCGCCTTCACCCCTCTCCCCGCCTGTCTATCTAGTGCCAGTGCCTACGTGCCTGCCTGCATACCTGCTCGCCTGCATACCTGGCTGTCTGTATACCTGGCTACTTACTTCACAATCTCCCTTTCCACAGTTCGATTCCCGGGCGGCGTGGAAAAATTTGGACGGCTTTTCCGATTCCCTACGTCCCTGTCCACCCAGCAGTGAATGGGTACCAGGTATTAATCGGGGCTTGTGTCCCGTCTCCTGCGATCTGTTCCCTTCTCCTATAATTCCTTCCCCTTCTGTCTCTCTCCGGCATATGACCACAGATGTTGCGCCGACTAAACGAAACTTTCCAACTCCCTTTCCACATACGTACACATGCTTGACTACCTACTTACCTAACCTACATAAGTACTTAACTCCAGCTTTATTACATACTCATACATACACACACATACCTCTCCACCTACATGATTATTTGCCTATCTTCATACCTATACCTACCTCCTACCTACTGTATACCCACTTATCTACTTACCTATGCCAGCGCCCTATTACACTTCATTCCCCATTTTTTCATTCACTTGTACCGTTATCTCTTTCATCTTTTATCCATCTCTTCTTTCTTTCTTTCTTTCGTTAATGTTCTCCTACCTGCCCACTTATCTACGTACCTATGCCAGCGCCCTATTACACTTCATTCCCCATTTTTTCATTCACTTGTACCGTTATCTCTTTCACCTTTTATCCATCTCTTCTTTCTTTCTTTCTTTCGTTAATGTTCTCCTACCTGCCCACTTATCTACGTACCTATGCCAGCGCCCTATTACACTTCATTTCCCCTTTTTTCATTCACTTGTACCGTTATCTCTTTCATCTTTTATCCATCTCTTCTTTCTTTCTTTCTTTCGTTAATGTTCTCCTACCTGCCCACTTATCTACGTACCTATACCAGCGCCCTGTTACACTTCATTTCCCCATTTTTTCATTCACTTGTACCGTTATCTCTTTCATCTTTTATCAATCTCTTCTTTCTTTCTTTCTTTCGTTGATGTTCTCCACCCCACCCACTCTGTTCTCTATTCCCCCCCTTTTTTTCTTGAACCCAATGCCTTTTTTCTTATGTCCCAGATGGCCTCTTCTATCTTTCTCAAATCCTTCTGTTTTCTTGTTATCCTTCTTTCCTCTCCTGCTGATTCTGTCTCTCTTGAAAAAGGATATAGTGTTATTTACCTCCTCCTCCTCCTGTTCTTCCTTCTCCTACTCCTCCTCCTGCAAATTCACCTCCTCCTCCTCCTCCTCTTGTTTTTCTCTTTCAGTCTCCATGGTATCCTTCTCCACTTCCCCCCCCCCCCACCGCCTCCCCCGACTTTACCACTTCAATCGCTGACCCCCCCCCCTGCTTCCGTGTGTGTGTGTGTGTGTTTCAAGTGGGTGAAGAGGGACACAGAGTCGATTTAAGAAGGTTGGAAACACACACAAACACACACACACACACACACACACACACACACACACACGTCTTTTTTGTGCCATATTGTTATTTTTTTTTAATTTTACTTGAAATTTGTAGAGAACTAAACACAGAGAGAGAGAGAGAGAGAGTAACGTAGGTAAAATTGAAAGGCGCTGAAAAGGACAAATAAAGAGAATGAGGAAAAGGAATGAAAAGAGAAAGGAAAGGGACGGAGAGAAGATGAAAAGAAAGGCAGAGAAAAAAATGATTAGAAAAATAAGTTTAGAGAAGAAGTGAAAGACGATGGGAGGGAAACAGAGAGACAAAGAAGAGGAATAATAGAGAGAGGGAATGAGTGAGAAGAGAAGGAGGAGGAGGAAGGGAAAAAAAGGGGAACAGAGTTAAAAAAAAAAATCAGTCCCTCCAGATTATACATGACAAATGCCCTTCCTCCTCTTTATTATATTTTACACACACACACACACACACACACACACACACACACACACACACACACACAACCAACAAGTGACGCCCGAGTTTTTTTTTTCTTTTTTTAGATTCAGAAGAGAAACGAAAACGTCGCCTGAATTTGAAAGGCTTTGTGTGTGTGTGTGTGTGTGTGTGTGTGTGTGTGTGTGTGTGTGTGTGTGTGTTACCGTTGATAGCGCATTTGTCTTCATATTCTGTCGTGTGTTGTATTTTTCTTCTCTCTCTCTCTCTCTCTCTCTCTCTCTCTCTCTCTCTCTCTCTCTCTCTCTCTCTCTCTCTCTCTCTCTCTCTCTCTCTCTCTCTCTCTCTCTCTCTCTCTCTCTCTCTCTCTCTCCGTTTCCAATAATTCTCTTCCTTTTTCCTCCACGTTTCCTCCACTATTGCCCATCCATCATCCTCTCTTTGTCTACCTTCCTCCAGCTTGCCCTTACCTCCTCTCCTCCATAAATCTTCCTCCTTGTACTCCTCCTCCTCTTCTTGCTCTTATCCCTCCTCCTCCTCCTCCTCCTCCTCCTCCTTCCCCCTTCACTACAAACACAACCAGTACTGTATATACCTCTCCTCTTCCTTCTCTTCTTTTTATCAGTAGTCTTCCTCGCTCCTCCTCCTCCTTGTCTTCCTCTTCTTCTTACTCTCCTCTTCCTCCACTACCACTGTTATGTTCCTCACCTTCCCCTCTTCTTTCTATTCCTTTCCTCTTCCATCCCTATCCACATACCTTCCTCCTTCTCTTCCTCTTTTTCTTACCCCTCTTCTTCCCCTTCTTCATTCCCCACTATAATTTACCTCATCCTTCTTTCCTCTTTCTCTTCGTTTCATCTTTTCTATCCCTCACTCTCCTCCTCTTCCTCCTCCTCTTTCTCTTAATCTACCTTCTCCTCTTACTTCTCCTCTACGAACTACACCACCATCGCTATATTTCTCACCTTCCTCTCTTCCTTTCATCTCTTCCATCCCTCCTCCTCCTCCTCTTCCCTCCTTTTCCTCTTCCTCTTATTCTACTTTCTCCTCTTACTTCTCCTCTACGACCTACACCACCATCACTATATATTTCTCACCTTTCTCTCTTCCTTTCATCTCTTCCATTCCTCGCCTCTTTCTCCTCCTCCTCCTCCTCCTCCTCCTCCTCGTCGCTCCCTCCCCTGAATTGGCGCTGACCGGGCAGGGGCAGACCGTAGCCAAACCTGGATTTATCGCCAATAACACCACGAGCAGTATTTATCACGGCAATAAATATAAACGTCAAATATTTTTCTACCCTTTCACTCTCTACCTCTCTCTCTCTCTCTCTCTCTCTCTGGCACTGGTATTGTTACAGGTGATGGACATGAGCGTGACGGGTGGTGGTGGTGGTGGTGGTGGAGGAACGCTTTGCTAGAACGATCATTGGTAGGCGTGGTGTAGGGACGAGAGAGAGAGAGAGAGAGAGAGAGAGAGAGAGAGAGAGAGAGAGAGAGAGAGAGAGAGAGAGAGAGAGAGAGAGAAGGGTATGATAAAGTGTACAGTCGATGAATACAGTAAAAACGAGAGGCGTGATTGTACCCAAGAGAGGAAAGGGGAGAGAGAACGCAAGGGGGAGGGGGGGAGCGGAGGGAGAAAGAAAGGGGAGAGGGAGAGGGAAGAGAAGGGAAGCAGGGGAAAAGGGAGAGGGAGATGAAAGGGAGAAGCTGTCAGAAGAGCTGGAAGGAATGAGAGAGAGAGAGAGAGAGAGAGAGAGAGAGAGAGAGGGAAGGGAAAGGGAGAAGGAAGGAAAAGGAGGCTAAGGAAAAAAAAACTAGTGAAAGGGGGAGAATGAGGGAGGAATGAAAGGGGAGGAGGTAGAGAAAGGGGAAAAGGGGAGGGAAGGGAAGGGAGGCAAAGGAAAGGGATGAATGAGGTGAGGAAGAGCTGGGAGGAATGTGAGAGAGAGAGAGAGAGAGAGAGAGAGAGAGAGAGAGAGAGAGAGAGAGAGAGAGAGAGAGTTGCAAATAGAAGTGAGAGAAAGAATTAGTTGAAGGGACCTTTTATGCGGCGAAGTTCTCTCTGAAGTTTTTTTTCTTTGTGCCAAGTTCATTCTCTTTATCTCTTTTTGTCCTGCCTCGTCAGTTCTCTTCCCCTTCTTCTCCCCCCCCCCATCTTCTTACCTCCCCCTTCATCTTCTTCCTCTTATTAATTCCTCTCCTTCATTTCCTCTTTTTTTTCTTTCTCTTTCCATTATTTTCTGCTTCTTCCTATCTTCTTCTATCTTCTTCTTTCTCTTTTTTTCCTCCTTCCCTCTTTCCCAGCTCTCTCTCTCTCTCTCTCTCTCTCTCTCTCTCTCTCTCTCTCTCTCTCTCTCTCTCTCTCTCTCTCTCTCTCTCTCTCTCTCTCTCTCTCTCTCTCTCTCTCTCTCTCTCTCTCTCTCTCTCTCCTGTTCCTTTTTTTTTTCCTCCAATACTTCGTCTACTCGCCTTTTGTCTTTTGAAGTCTAGCAAATTTTATTCATTCTCCCTATCCTCCTCCTCCTTTCCTCCTCCTCCTCCTCCTCCTCCTCCTCCTCCTCCTCCTCCTCCTCCTCCTCCACTTCTCCTCCTCTTCCTCCTGAGAGATTAAGTCCCTCACCTCGGGCGCCCTTTTCAAACCACCACTTCGATAACCCACAACTTCGAGGTTTTAGCCGGAAACTTTGGTAATGGAACAGTTTAAGGGACTCCTTCCAGCGCCTCTTCTGTCCTCCCCTCCCGTCTTCCTTCCCTCCATCCTTCCCCTCTCTTCATCTCTCCCCTTGTCCTTCCCTTCCTTCCTTGCCTTCTATCACACATGCATTCGTTTCTTTACCTTCCTTCCGTCCTTCCTTCCTTCCTTCTTTCCTTCCTTCCTTCCTTTTCTTTTTTTCTTCTTACCTTCCTTCCTTCCAAATTTCCCATCTTCTTTCCCTTATCCCTTCCTCCCTTCCTTTCTCCATATATTTTCTCCTTCCCTTCCCACCTTCTTTCCTCACTTCCTTCCTTTCTTTTTTTCTATCTTTAAAAATAAGAACGTGATGATTGCAATAATAATAATGGCAATGATAATAATAATAATAATAATAATAATAATAATAATAATAATAATAACAACAACAACAACACCAGCAGTCATTTACCTTTCTCATTTAAACTAAAAATATATAAAAAAAAAAAAAGTTAATTCTCACCACCTTTGACCTGGACCCGGCGTGACCTGACTCCGTTGCCGTGCCTGTGCCTGACCCTCCACCCTGACCACGGGGGGGGAGGGGAGAGGGGTCGTGAAGGACATAATTAAGTCATCGTGGCGTGGAGAGGTGATTAGAGGTGACGCAGAGGTGACGTTTCAATTAGGAGGAAGGAGGAGGAGGAGGGATGAGAGAGAGGAATGGGACGAGGGAGGAAGTAAGTGAGAGGAAGAGAAAGAGGTGGAGAGAAATTGCGTCATCATCATTTTTTTCGCTTTCTTTTTTATACTCTCGTTTTTCTCGCCATTTTCTTTATTTCCTTCTTTCTCTTTTCTCTTCTTCGTTTCCTTTTTGCCATTCTCACCTGTTTTATTTTTCCCTTTATCTCCATTCCTTCCGTTTTTCCTCCTTTTTTTTCTTATCTCCATTATTCACTTTTTTCATCCTTCTAACCCATTTTCTTCCCCTTATCTTTCAGTCCTTCCCTTCTCCTCTCTCCTTTTTTCAATCCCTCTTTATTTTTCTTCATATTTTTCTTTAGGCCTTGTCACTCTCTCCTCTCTTCGCTCTTTCTCTCCTCTCTATTCCTTCCTTCATCCTTTTTTTATCTGCAAGAAGTGGTAAAATAGTCTCAGCATTTATTATCTTCTTTCTTGTATTCTTTCCTTTTTCTCGTCATTTTCTTAATTTTCTCTTTTTAACTCTCTTATCGTCTTCTTTTTTTTCTTTTATTTTCTTCGTTTCATTTTGTCATTCTCATCCATTTCTTTCCCTTATTCTACCCTCTTCTCTTTTCTCCCTTCCCTTTTTATCACTCCTTTCCTTTTATTTATCCCTTTTATTCACTTTTCAGCCTTACCACTCATTTCATCCGCTTTTCCTCCTCTTTCATTCTTTATTCGCCTCTTTTTCCCCTTTTTTCCGTCCTATTTTTACCCTTTCGCTCCTTCTCTCCTTTTCCTTTTCCTTCTCTCCTTTTCTCCTTCAGTTCCTTCTTTCATCCCTCTTTCGTAGTTTTCCTCTGTTCTCCTTCTTCATTGCTTCTATTTCTCATTTTCTCTTTTCATTTCTTCCTCTTCAAATTTCTTCCTATATTCTTCCTCACTCGCTTTCCTCGTTCCTTCCTTCTTTCCTTTTTTTTCCCTACGTCTTGTGTTTCTCTTCTTCCTCTTCGAACTCTTTCCTCTTTCCTTACTCCATGTCTCCCTTCCTCACTCTCTTCCCTCCCTCTTTTCCGCTTCGCCTTCGTTACTCACTCTTTGTTTTCCTTTCTTTATCTTTATCTAATTTCCCCTTCTTCCAACCTTCATCCTTTTAACCCCATTCTTCCCTTCATTCCTACCTTCATACCTCCCTTCTACTATCACGTATACTCCCTCCTTTTCTTCTCTCCTCCTTTCCCTCCCTCCCTCTTTCCCTCCTCCACTTGCCAGCTCCCTCCTCCTCCTCCTCCTCCTCCTCGTTGACCTCCCCGTTTATCACTTGATTTGTTCCCTGCAGACGTTTGCACCGCGCCGTAACTTATCCGCGAAGGGGAGAAAAAAAAGGGGGGGGGAGGAAAGGGGGGGCGAAGATAAGAGGGAGGGAAGGATGAAGAAAAGGGAAGAGGAGAAGGAATAAGAAGGAAGATAGAAAAGTGGGGATTAAGGAGGGAGGGATGAAGAAAGGAGGAACAAAAGGAGGGCGAAGATAAGAAGAGGAAAGGAAAGGGAGAAAGAGAAGGATTTGATGCAGTAGTGGAAGAAAGGGAGAAAGAAGGGGAGGACAAGGAACGTAGATAGGAAGGGGCAAAGAAGGAAGGGTTGGGAAGAATGATAGGATGCAGGAGTGAAAAAAGGGGAAGAAAGGGAGGAATGAGAGGGCGTAGATCAGAGGAAGGGATGAAGAGAGGGAAGGAGAGGAGAAGGATTTGATGTAAGAATGGAAGAGGAGGTTGAAGAGCGTAGAGGAAAGGGAGAGTGAAGAAAGGGAAGGGGAGGAGGAAAGTTTAACGTACAAGTGAAAGGAAGGAAGGGAGGAAGAAATATAGGGAGTGAAAAGGGAAGTAGACGGAAGGAAGGGATGGAGAAAGGGAAGGAAAGGAGAATACAAAAATGGGAACAGAGGAAAACCAGACGTAAGAAAATGGGAAAGAAAATACGAGAAAGAAAAAGAAAAGGAAAACAAAGAAAATACAAAGACGTTGACAGCAAAACAAATATAGTGACAATTGCTTCTGGTGTGTGTGTGTGTGTGTGTGTGTGTGTGTGTGTGTGTGTGTGTGCAGAAAGTGTGAAAAGGTCGAAGAGGGAAAGAAAATAATCGTATTGTCTTGGATTAATTTGATATTTCGAGAGAGAGAGAGAGAGAGAGCACTACAGCCTCAGACCCTTACCTCACAACTGAACCTTTTATCTCACGACTTCGAACCTTTACTAAACGAACCTCAAGAACCCTCACTTAACTTACACAACTTACTTACACTACTTAACGTTCAAGCTCTAGCGGACGATTTTCGAAGCTGTCTCATTCACGCGGCTTCGAACCTTTTATGGAGCGTTCGAATCTTTGCAAATCGGCACTCGAACGAAGCTTCACATTGGGGTTCGAAGCCTCGCGAGTGGGTGAGTGCCGTTGCGAGGTAATGAGCATGATAAGCTTCACTGGCCCGGAAAATAAAGCCTGCCCCCGACCCCCGCCCCCGTTTTCTATTGGTACCCGCCCTCTCTCCGCCCCCTACCCTCCCCTTGCTCCGGGTCCCTTCCTCCTCCTCCTTTCACCTTCCTTCCCCCTCAGTCCTATTCTCCTCACTTGTTTCCCCCTACCCTTCCCCTTCTCTTTTTCCCCCCTCAGTCTCCTTTCCCCTTCTCCCTTCCCTCACTCTTTCCCTTCCCTCCTCCTTTTCCTTCCCTTTCCCTTCTCCTTTCCCCCTCAGTCTCCTTTCAGCTTCCCTTCCCCTTTTCCCTTCCTCCCCAGTCTCGTTTCCAGCTTCCTTCCCCTTCTCCTTCCCTCACTCCTTTCCTTCCTCCCCAGTCTCCCTTCCCCTCCTCCTTACCCCTTCCCCCATCCCTTTAACCCATCAATTTAATACTTGTCCCCCATGCCTTGTAAGTATAGTGGCCCTATGCAATTCCCCTCTAATCCCCTATTCCTCCTTTTTTTTTTCCTTCTACTCCTGCATTTCCCTCTTCTCCTCCCCGTTTCTCCTCCCTTCGCTTTTTTCTCTCCTCCTTCTTTCTTCTCCTATCTTTTTCCACCCTTAATTTTCTCCCCCTTAATTTTCTCTCGCCTCTCCTTTTCCTTCCTCCTCTCTGTCTCCCCTCTTTTCGTCTACTCCCCTTTCCACCCTCTACTCTCTCCCCTCTCTACTAATTTCGTTTGTTCTCCCTCTCTCTCCTTCCCTTTCCCTCCCCTCCCACAATCACCACCACCACCACCACCACCATGCAGTCAACACCATCACAGCACCAAACCATTTTTCTGCTCATGTCTACCTCCCATAAACCCTACCCCCTGTTTCCCCTTTCCCCATGCCCCCACCCCTTTTACACGTCCACCCCGCCTCTCAACACACCTGCCTCGCCCTTCCCAGCTGACACGCCTCCTGATAAGCCCTGCCAACCCCGACAGGGGACGCGACAGGGCTCGCTCCCCTCAAAGAGTCTGTGCTCCTCCTCCTCCTCCTCCTCCTCCTCCTGTTCCTCCTCCCCTTGCCAGATAGCCTCCTCCTCCTCTCCCTGCCAGATCCTCCTCCTCCTCCTCCTCCTCCTCCTCCTCCTCCTCCTCCTTCTGTTCCGCCTCCCCTTGCCAGATAGCCTCCTCCTCCTCTCCCTGTCAGATACTCCTCCTCCTCCTCCTCCTCCTCCTCCTGCCAGACGGACTCTACGTCAGTCTGGAATATTAAGTATATAGGGAGCGAGCCAAGGAGAGAGAGAGAGAGAGAGAGAGAGAGAGAGAGAGAGAGAGAGAGAGAGAGAGAGAGAGAGAGAGAGAGGAGCAGGAGAGCAAGTTAATGGGTGATACGAGATGTTTTTAATGGGTGGCGGGCAGGCAGGTTAATCCATAAGTAGGTGATGGACGGCAGGTTAAGCTTAAGTGTGACAGGAAGGGGCGTAGGTAAGCCTGAGGTGACGGGTGGAAGGGCTAATAATGGGTGATGGCTGGGTGACTGGATGACAGGTAATGGGAAAGGGAGGGGGTGAAGATTAACTTGAAATAATGGGGAAAAACGTTATTATGTGAAGGTGAAAATTAACTTGAAATAATAAGAAAAAATACGAGAAAAACGTTATTATGTGAAGGTGAAAGGTAAGTTAATGGTAAGGCGAATGGGTGAAGATTTGCGTTAAGTAATGAAAAAAAAAAAAAACGTTACTGGGTGAAGGGAAAGGCAAGGTAATGGGTGAGTGGGATGAGACCTCAGGTGTAGTGGTGAAAGGAGAAGGTGCTAATTAATGGACAGGTAGATGGGTGAATAGGTGCACAGGTGTATGGGTGAAAGAAAGACATGTTAATAGATAGATAGATAGATAGATAGATAGATGAATGAGAGCTCAAGTGTATGGGTGAAAGGTACTAATTAATGGACAGGTAGATGGGTGAAAGAAGGACATGTTAATAGATAAATAGATAGGTAGATAGATAGATGGATGATGGGAGTACAAACTTAAACTAAAGGTAATGGAAGGATAAGGAAATGGGTTGGTAGATAGGTAGGTGATGGGAGAACAGACTTAAGGTAATGGTGATGGGAGAATGAGATGATAGGTTGGTAGGTGATGGGAGAACTAGCTTACGTTAATAGTGATGGGTGGATAGATGGATGAGTGAGGAGAATATTCTTAAGTTAATGGTTATATAGAACGAAAAGGTGAGTTGATTGACAGGTATACGTGGAGACTGGAACACAAGAGGAATAAGGGGGGGGGTGGTTAAGGAGGGATAAAACCTGACACCACCTGAGTCATTAAGGTGAAGGGACGGTGGATCAAGGTGTGCAGGGAATAGCCGTGTGGATTAACAGGTGAGGGGAGGAGGATGACGCTAGCAGCTACGATACCTAGTTAGAGTTGATTTAGGGCAGTTAGGATCACTTAGTCAATCTCTACTACTACCTCTTCCTCTCTCTATCTATCTATCTGTTTATCCATCTCTATCTCTATCTCCATCTTCCTCACCCTCTTCCGCTATGCACACTTTCTTCTCCTCTTCTTGTGCCTTCTTTATTTTCCTTTCAACTCTTCATCCTTTCTTACCTCCCTTCTTTCATTCATTCTTCACTGTTTCCCTTCCTTCTTTACCTCCATCCCTCCCTTCTTCACTTTCATCCCTCCTTACATCCCTTCTTCCATTCATCCTTTCTTCCTTGTTCCCCTTTCTTCTTTATACCTTCATCCCTCTCTTCTTCCATCCCTTCTTACTCTCCCTGCATCATCCTTCTTCCTGGCTTCCTCCTTTCTTCCTGCTTACCTTCATCTCCCTCTTACCTTATCCCCTCCCTTCTGCTGTTTTGTAATCCTCACCTCCCTCGTTAATGCAGCATCCACACAGCCCTCTTCCCGCAGACCTCTTCTCTCCCGCCTCTCTCTCCCTCCCTCTCCTTTCTCTCCCTCCTCCCTGGTTCACTAATTAATGTCTTGTCGTCCAAATAAGTGGTAATGAGCTTCATTATTCTTTTGCTGCTTAGTGTGCCCGGGCTTGTGCAGCTCCCTATTTGCCTGTCCTTGCCAGCCAGCCTCTACCTACTCTGTTGTATTATTTCTTCCTTCCTTCCTTCATTCATTAATTACATTTTGGTTTTTCTTTTATTCCTTCTTTCTTTCATTGCATTACCATACCTAGCGCCTCTCATGTTTTCTTTTCGTTTTATCTGTTCATTTCATTCATTCCTTCCTTTTCTTTCTTTTCTCCTTTCCTTTCCTTCCTTCATTGTACATTCATTTTGGTTTCTTATATTCCTTCTTTCTTTCATTACATTACCGTAGCTAGTTTACTCTCATATCTTCTTTCGTTTTTATCTTCTCCTTTCATTTCATTCCATTCCATTTCTTTCTTTTTTCCTTCCTGTCTTTCTTCCTTCTCTCTACCTCCCCTTCGTAACATTTTCTTTCCTTTCCTACTTCCTTCCCTTCCTTGATTCCTTCCTTCCTTCCTTCTTTCCTTCCTTCCTAAGTTCCTTCCTCCCTCCCTCCCTTCCTTCCTTCCTTCCTTTCATCCTTCCTTCTTCTTGTGCCTTCCTCCCTTACCTTCCATTCTCTCACTCTATCTATCTCTCTCTCTCTCTCTCTCTCTCTCTCCATCCATCTTTCCCGCAAACTGATGAGTCTTACCTTTTTTTCTCCCTTTTTCTCTCTCCATCTTCATTACTCTTTTCTCCCTCCCTCCCCCTCCCCTCCCCTCTTAGTTCCGCCTGTCTCTTTCTCTCCCTCCATCCCTCCTCCTCCTTCCCTCCTCTTTCCCTCCTCCTCCTCCTTCTCCCATCTTCTTCCCTTATTTTATTTTTGCCTCCTTAACTCTGTACGTGTTCGCGCGCGTGTGTGTATGCAACAATGTGTGTGTGTGTGTGTGTGTGTGTGTGTTGGTTTCTTTCCCTTTTAAATTTTTCTATCGTCTATATTTTTTTGATACCTATTATTCGTATTTTTTGTGTGTGTGTCTTCCTTCGTTTATACTTTCTTTTCTCCTCCTCCTCCTTCTCCTCCTCCTACTCCTCCTCCTCCTCCTCCTCCTCTCGTCGTTTTCTTCCTCTTTTGCCTAACATCCAAATTACCTACCATTGCATCCTCTTCTCTGCACTCCTCCTCCTCCTCCTCCTCCTCCTCCCTCCTCCCTTAATATCCCGCCGATGCAATAACTTAAGACACCAATAAACAGCATTATTACGCCTCCTTGATGAGAGAAAGGTAAACGCGAGGGATGGAGTGGCGCCCTCCACCCCTCCCTTCCCTCCTCCCTCCCCTCACCCACATCGTTAGGTAAGTGAAGGGAAGCTACCCCTAAGTCATAATGTTTGAGTGCCCCCTTCCCTTCCCTCCCCTCCCCTCCCCTCCCTCCTCCTGCTTTCTTGCTTTTCCTTCCCTTTCCTGTCTCGTTTTTCCTTGTACCTTCCTTTCTCTTCCTTTTCCCCTTCCCTTTCCCTCTTTCCCTTCCCTCCCTTTTCCCTCATCCTCCCTTCCTCTTCCTTTTACACTTCCCTTTCCCTTTTCCTCTTTCCCTCCCTTTTCCCTCACCTCCTTTCCTCTCCCTTCCCCTCATCCCTCCCCTTTTCTCCTCCCTTTTCCCTCTGTTTCCTTTCTCTTCCTCTCCCATTTTCCCTCCTCTCCCTTTCTCTCCCTTCCCTCCTTCCTTCCCTCACCCTTCTTTTCTCCTTTCCCTTGCCCTTACCTCTCTCTTTCCCTCTCCCTTCCTTCCCTCCTTTCCCTTACCTGCATCGTTAGACAAGTAAATAAGGGAAGCCACTCTACCTGTGTATGGGTAAGCATCACCCCTTACCTTTCTTTTCCTTCATTTCTCCTCATTTCCCTCCCTTTTCTTCTTCCCTTTTGCTATCCTTTCTTCTCACCCGCATCGTTAGGTAAATAAGAGAAGCTGCACCTATGCTATTGTGGGTAAGCATCCTTCCCTTCCCTTTCTCTTCCCTTCCCTAACCTTCCTTCTTCCTTTCCCCTTCCTTCCCTCCCTTCCCCTCATATGCATCGATAGGTAAATGAGGGGCTTCACCCTATGCTATTATTGGGTGGCATCGCTTCCTTCCCTTTCTCTTCCCTTCCTTCCTTATTGCCTTTCCCTCCCTCCCCTCCCTTCCCCTCATATACATCGTTAGTGTAAATAAGGACGCTACACCTATGCTATTGTTAGCAGTGGCATCCCTTCTCTCTCCTTTATATTCCTACCTTTCCCTTCATTTCCCTCATTTTCCCTCCTCCCTACCTCCCTCACCCGCATCATTAGGTAAGCAAAGGAAACTTGCTACACACCTGTTTAAGTAAGCACCTCCACCTCTCCATCTCTCCTTCCTTCCCCTCCTTCTGTCTTTCCTTCCCTTCCCTCTCCCCTTCTCAACTTTTCTTCATACCCTTCTCCCTTTTCCTTCCCTCCTCCTCCTCCTCCCCCACTCTTCCCCCAAATGCCCCTTCCTTTCCCTTCCTTCTCTTTTTCCCTTTCTTTCATGTCCCTTTCTTCCTCTATCCCTACCTTCTTGCTTTTTGCTGTGATGTTCTAAAGATGTACAAGAGCTCATAACCCTGTACTCAACACAGTGCTAACAAGTCCCCCGGGAGGCTGTGTGGACTTGTAATGCCTGCTATTACAGATGATAGATTTTGAAGTGTTCCTCAGATAATTATTTGCACAATACAAATACTTTTCCCTTGTATTCCTATCACAATGAGAATGCTTTGATTTCTATCAATAGTTATACCAATACAAACACACCCAAATATGGTATTCCAGTGTATTTGAATAGGAATGGGGGTGGAGGCGGCCTTGGCCCTGAACTGTCAAGCCGCTCAAGTGTCATTTCCCTCATTGTTAAGGTGGTGGTCAGCTGTCAGGTGCTTGTCAGGGCAGGCTCGTCAGGTCACCTGCTGTGTGGAGCGATGACTCGTGTTCAGGTGAGGCCACTCACTGGCAGCACTGTTGATGAAGACCCGTCACAGCCGAGGCATTCATGTGCAGGGAAACAGTTCACAGGGAGAGAGAAACACTGCTGTACAAGATGTTAATTAAAAGTGGGAATACTACTATGAGCTATGTTAGTACAGTAGAGCCCCATTTAGCGTGAGAATTAGGTGGATGAACGCGGTCGCGCTAACTAAATTTGCGCTAATTGAATAAAGTAACCAATATGAAAAAAAGTTATTTGGTGCACACGTGGGTCTGACTTTTGGGTTTGATAATTACTCAAAATACGCAGTCATCAGTTATGCGGTTCACGCTAATTGATCTCGCGCTAAGTGGGGCTCTACTGTAGTTATGTTAGTGCAGTATTGGTATACAAGAATACCATAGTACTAGTGTTTGTTAGATAAACATGCAGGAAGCAAAGAAATATCGCTGAATTAGCGCCGGGATGAGCTTACAAAATATCCAAGTTGGTGTTTGTTTGCATTTAGTGTGTGGGAAAATATACCAGTAGAGTACTTGCAAAACCTCCATCCATGGCTATGATCTGCCCATGAAAACCTTCTCTGTGGCCTTGGGAAAAACATGTAATGACACATTGAAGGAGATGGAGAGATGGTACCTTATTTCAATGTGCTAAAATGGTACCATGAAGGCAGCCTGCACACACACACACACACAATGTCTGGGGCCCTCACATGCATGGACTTCATCTCATATAATCTTGTGGGCCTGTACTTCAGTTGCTTGCACTATAATCCATGTAATTTCCTCTAAAATCTATGTAATTTCCTTTAAAATCCATGTCTTTGCCATTCCCAAACTGGGGCCCATAAAGCAGACTGAAGGAGCCCATAGTTCAAGGTTAGTTTAAGTCTTGAACTAACCTTAACCTACCGCGCCCTTCATTGTGCTATATGGTCCCCAGTTTGGGAACCAGTGGATAGAAGGATAGATAGATAAAGGGTGATAGATAGTTATAAATAGATAGTTTTGTGTGTTTGCAGGGTCACTGTTCCTTAATGGCACAGAGGAAGGGTCACACCGCCACCAGGCTCTTAAAACTACCCTGGAAATGCACTAAATTCCTAGAAAAAGTGTGTCAGATATGTGTTTTTGGCTTCACGGCACAGACCTATGGTCATACTACCACCTCCAGTGTCTTAAAACTATCCTTGAAATGCCCTAAACTCCCTTGAAAGCCTTGTCAAATGTTTTCTTTATGTAAAAAAACAAATATGAGAGAGAGAGTATCAATTAATTATCTTATACAGCCCTTGATAGAGAGAGAGATTTTATAATATATTATCCCATGCCGTCTTTCCCGGTACAAGACTTTGAGAGTGGACACATATTTGCAGGTTGGTGTAGCAGTGCCGGGAGGTGCCATAACACAGGGCACTCCTCACCTCAACAACAGTCTCTTCACCGACAAGTAATTCTTCGCCAACAAGCTTTTCAGCAGCTTGGAGAAATAGGTGCTTTCTATACTCACTTCCTTCCCTTCCTTCATTACCCCCGCCATAAGCCCCATAATGGTGAACCCGTTATATTGAGCTGTAAAATGTTCAGCAGCTCACTTAGTAACCCAGTGTGTTGTAAAATGTTCAGTACATCCCCTTGCTTAGAGGGAAAGGCCTTTTAACCCAGTGGTGGTGGTAGCAGCGGGGATCGTGTTTCTTAATGGTCCCTCTAAGCGAGAAAAATGAGAAAAAATCACCCCTCACACAAGCCATTTCATAATACATATCAAAGCATTTGTGATCAGTTTACACATCATCTATTTTGGGGGGTTTAAATCATGGCACAAATTTGGCCCGTTGCTGCTACACGGTAAAGCCACAAATTTGGCCCGTTGCTGCTACACGGTAAAGCCACAAATTTGGCCTGTCGCTGCTACACGGTAAAGCCACAAATTTGTCCCATTGCTGCTACACGGTAAAGCCACAAATTTGTTCCATTGCTGCTACACGGTAAAGCCACAAATTTGTTCCATTGCTGCTACACGGTAAAGCCACAAATTTGTTCCATTGCTGCTACACGGTAAAGCCACAAATTTGGCCCGTCGCTGCTACCGGGTAAGAAACATGATCCCCGCAGCTACCGTGTTAAGCATAGGATGCATGATATATGTTTGCCAAAGTGCTTACTACACACTGGATACATATTATGCATGCAAAATTGGTTTTGCTTTATAATATAGTTAGATTAATTTGATTTATTTATTCAGCCCTTGACAGAGAGGAAAGTAATATTTCTTATTGTACAAGGGACTTACCACAGACATGTCGCCAACCTGATTTTGTATAAGTTTAAACCCAGGAATAAGTCACCTCCAATCCTGGCATCAAAGTTCCTTAAGCCCCTAACTCACTCACCGGTGCTAATGCAGAGTCAAGTCATCATTATACAGTAAATATTGGTGTGAAAAAGACTCCTAATATTGGCCGCATCATGTGGAAATACATATTAAAAGGAAGCCTAGCCAGGGAGGGAGGAGGAGGCTCACTACATGGTTTGGTCTCAAAAGCTAACAGGCTATATTTTCACCTGCAAGGGTAGATATATATTTTTCTGCTTACTTTTGCCTTATTTTACAGCCTTTGACAGAGAGGAAAGTAATACACATAAACTGATCACAAATGCTTTGATATATAATATGAAATGGTTTGTGTGAGGGGTGATTTTTCTCATTTTCTTGCTTGGAGGGACCATTAAGAAACATGATCCCTGCCACCACCGGGTTAAGTTATAGTTTTCTATAGAAAGAATTGATTCATTAGATTTGTAAGTCACTGACACAACAAAACACGTCCCACTCACCACCATCACTTTGTTGATGCGTCATGGACAGCGATATTAGGTAGGGTTAGATACACGGGAGCCAAGGTTCAGAGGAGCTGCTTCGTGCAGACTCCTATGTTCTTATGTCACTGGACGAGGTGGAAGGATGCTTGGGTGCCATAGTAGGGGTCAAAATGCAGTGTGTGTATTCCAGAGAAACGTTCCACTCACAGTGCTGGCTAGCTTCAGACTGAGGAGAAAGACAGCGTCTCCGCCATAGCAGGGCACGATACCAGAAAACCTTATTCCGATAACCGATAACTGATAATGAAAACCTTAACAACACCCTGCGCCGTATCCGAGATCGCCACTCGCCAAATTTCAAATGTCGCTATTGAATATAACAAGCTTTCAGCCATAAACTCAGCATAATCATCATTTTATATATGAAAACATGCAGAATTAAATGGTGCACATAAAGAAACTCACTACGGCCGGGCCAAAACAACACCCAGCACCGTATCCGAGATCGCCGAGCGCGCTAAATATCAGATGTCGCTAGTTAAAAAAACAAGCTTTCAGCCATAAACTCAACATAATCATCATGTATTATATGAAAACATGCAGAATTACATGGTGCATAAAGAAACTCACTACGGCCGGGCCAAAACAGCGCCCCCTGCTGTGTCCGAGATCGCCACGCTAAATTTCAAATGTCGCTATTGAATATAACAAGCTTTCAGCCATAAACTCAACATAATCATCATGTATTATATATGAAAACATGCAGAATTACATGGTGCACATAAAGAAACTCACTACGGCCGGGCCAAAACAGCGCCCTCTGCTGTGTCCGAGATCTCATGCGCGCTAAATTTAAAATGTCGATATTGAATATAAATATCTTTCAGAAATAAACTCAACATAAACATCATGTATTATATGAAAACATGCAGAATTAAATGGTGCACATAAAGAAACTCACTACGGCCGGGCCAAAACAGCGCCCTGCGCCGTATCCGAGATCTCCCCGAGCGCCAAATTTCAAATGTCGCTATTGAATATAACAAGCTTTCAGCCATAAACTCAGCATAATCATCATGTATTATATATGAAAACATGCAGAATTAAATGGTACACATAAAGAAACTCACTACGGCCGGGCCAAAACAACACCCCGCACCGTATCCGAGATCGCCAATCTCTCAAAATTTCAAATGTCGCTATTGAATATAACAAGGTTTCAGCCATAAACTCAACATAATCATCATGTATTATATGTGAAAACATGCAGAATTACATGGTGCAGCTAAGAAATTCACTACGGCCGGGCCAAAACAGTGCCCTGCGCCGTATCCGAGATCGCCACGCTCTCCAAATTTCAAATGTCGCTATTGAATATAACAAGCTTTCAGCCATAAACTCAGCATAATCATCATTTTTATGAAAACATACAGAATTAAATGGTGCACATAAAGAAACTCACTACGGCCGGGCCAAAACAACACCTCGCACCGTATCCGAGATCGCCGCGTGTGCCAAATTTCAAATGTCGCTATTGAATATAACAAGCTTTCAGCCATAAACTCAACATAATCATCATGTATTATATATGAAAACATGCAGAATTAACCCTTTATCAGGCACTCATTGAAATCGGAGTTATATCATAATAAAACTATAGTAGGTCAAAAGTACAATAAAATATAAGACACTTTTACTGATGAACAGTTTTTCAAAAATTTAAAAGTCTTGGGGCATTTAACTCCACCCGAAGTGACTACAAACGGTAACCTTCCCGGCTCGCGGTAAACCATGCATGACTGCTGACAGTCACTTGGCCCAGGCCACGGTGAAATGCATTTGAACATATCTTATTATATTATATGACCAAAAAGGCTACACCAGTATTATGTAATAAACAATTTTTATTTACTGAAACTCATATAGACATTTGAAGCTTTATTGAAGCACATAAATGTATTTAATTAATATATTTATATAAAAATATATGCATAATCATGACCCTTCCTCATAAACTTGGCATGAAATTATAATCTTCACAGTTTATAGATCTGTATATTTTCTCACCTAAAGATATGGCAAAAAATAATATATAACAGATCCAGTTTATCCTTGAAAATATGATATGACTAATTTTTAATCACATACCACATTACCATCATAAATAGAAATTACTAGTAGTTTCATCAGAAATATATGCAAATGATTCACATATGTCTCTAACAATGTACTGAACAGAAAAAAAATATTTGTTTCTTGAGTAAATACATTGTTAGGTTGCAGAGAAAGAAAAAAAATAAAACATGAAATGCTTTCCACAAACCCATTACTTCACCTACATGATTCATTAGACTGTTTAGTGAAATCTATTTAGCTTGATGAAAGTCTACAAAGCAGTTATTGGTCTGCTTTAGACATAGGTTTACTTTGCAAACAGAGCAGGCTATGTGTGATCATATGATGTTACCCTTTCTGCTACAGTGCTTGCAGGTTTGCCTGTCAACTTACATAGGGAAATGAAATTTCCTGCTGTCCAGTTTAATGCAGTCTTCTGGGATGGTGACTCTTTGTCCCCTGACTGCAACAGGCATTTCAAAGTCAGGAGCTGAGCTTGAGGAGTCTGAGTTCCTCAAAACTCGACCAAGAGTTGGTTTGGTACACCTTGTGAAGCTAGACACTGCTAGCCTGAATTTCTTGAGAGACATGAATTGAGTCTTCAGTGCCTCACAATCTCTCTTGTAAAGGAGCCAGGAATTAACAGAGCATAGGTCCAAGACATAGGCAAAGAGCCTTAGATAGTATCTCTTTGACTTCATTGGAGTCCTGTAAAGCTGTACAAGCATGTTACTCTTATCAATCCCCCCCATATGAGCATTGTACTCTGACACAACAAGGGACAGTCCACCTCCTCCTTCTTCTTCTTTTCCTTGATGTACCGCTGTATCTTCTTCAGTGGGAAGACACCTTTGTCATTTGTTACTAGTGTCACAACCTTATTGTCCTTCCACCTTACTACTAATATCCCATTACTTGAACAATAGTCAAAACAACCTCTTTTGGTTTTAGTGTTTCCCATATCTTTAGGTGACATAAGTGGAGGTCTCCCAACTCTATTCTCCCTTGCAGTGCCTGTGTACCTACAGTTATAATGCTTCTTGAGCATATTGGCTAGATGTAGGCTGGTGAAAAGTTGTCTGCATATATAGACCTAGTAGTATTGATGGTTCTTGTTTTATCCATGGTCAAAACAACATTAGTGTTTATCTTTTCACTACTCTCAGCTTGTGTAAGGAAACTGGGTGTGCAGTGAATGTAGTTCCCCTTGATACAAAATAATGTCATGTATAAAACCATCATCACTGGCACGACAGTAGAGTTTGAAACCCACTTGGTTGGCTTAGATTTGATATACTGTCTGAGATTTCCTGCTCTTGTGCCTTTATAACCTACCATAACTTCATCAATGGATTGTTTGGTAGAAGGAGGAACTTGCTGAAATGTTTTCTAATGAAGTTAAACATTGGTCTGATCTTATAAAACCTGTCATCTGACTCCTCAGCAAACTCATTATCATTGAAATGTATATGTCTTCTCAGGTATTTGAATTGTTTGGATGACATCACATTAGCTACTTGGGGGACTCTTGTCTCATTTGCCCAGTAATCCTCCAAAGATGGTAATTCACAAACTCCATATACAAGAGTATGCCTATGAAGTTCATAATTTCATCCCTGTTAGTGGCAAATGACGTGTTTATGTCTATTTGTTTCACATACAAATTTGTTTGGTAAACAATATGATCTATGACTTCTAAGGAAAAAGCTTCAGGAAATATTCATATGGTGTAGAGATATGATCAGGCTGTGGGTATGGCTTCTCAGGAAGGAGGTGGGTATATATCATTTTTTCCCATGACGGGGATGAAGCTGAAGTGGTGTTTTCTTGATCGCTTCCATCCTCTCCAGAGTCATCTTCCACATCAGCTATTGCAAGGTTCCTTGTTTGAGAAGAAGCTGCAAATAAATAACAAAAGAATAACATAAAGCCTTACCTTAATATTCTTACAAAATAAAATAGAAATAAATTACCCTACTTCGGTGGCAAAGATGACTTTGCAAGACTAGCTTACAATAAAGCAAAATGTGTCATACACAGATGCAAATATAGCCTAGTCTTAGCTGAGTACGTATAACTTTTCTTACAATAAAGAGAGCAAAATATATACGGTTCGTTAACAAATAATATAACATTACCATTTTCTAACTCTGTCGTAAAACAACAGCTGAATGCATCAATTACAATAATGTACACTATATATAAGTATAAATGAAATTTAAAGTACCGACAGCCAATACGACGATGATTTAAAGCCCATTTAAAAGGGATTTTGAAAGAAAAAAGGTAGCCTATTTAAAGTGTTTAGAAATTATCATCGTAGATTGATGCTTGCATTTGTCACACGCTCAATAATAATAATGATAACTAAAAAGTAGCAATAATAATAATAATAATAACAGCAACAACAACAACAAGAGCAATAACACCTTACCTTTCTGACGCTTGAGCTGGTGGCTAGGCCTGAGTTCATCTTCACTGGAAGAATCCTGGGATAGCACAGGCTCGAAGTCAGGGTCAGCGTCATCATCAGCAGATAGGTCAAGCTCTTGGTCATCATCACTACCAGCAGGGTTGGTTGGTACAATGACTTTGCGGTTTTGACCGTAAAATGAAGTGAGGCTGATCTGTAAGATAAAAAAAAAAAAATATTCACACTGTGTTATGCGGAACTACGTAATATAGAAATTCAGCTTTAACTCTGACCTCATTATACGAATTTCTTAGTGTATATATATGTATTACTCATAAAAAAATATTAGATATGTGTGTAATGACGAGCAAGCGTCAATCCCGAAGCCCCGGGCAAAGTGACCGCCAGCAGTCAAGCATCATGCTCGACGCTCCGGGCATGTTGTCACCAGCAGTCACTTCATATTTCACTACATATTTATCAAAGTAAGTTTATCACTTACCAAAACTTTTTATGTATCATTAGTTAGCACAACTCTTCAACTATCCACAGTAAAGAATACAGACACTTACCGACATTCTGTAGTATGCAGAGACGAGATGAGTGGAGAGCACTCAACGTTAGATGCACCACGTCTCGAAGCCGATCACACACTGCCGTGTTTGTCTTGCTGCCCAGCCAATAAAAACAAAGGATTCCGTCTGCTTCATGAGTCACAACATAGAAGAGTGTTTTGTGATTGGCTGACGCCCAGAACACATCAGCTTGGAGTTAACGGATATATACGAGGAGGCCGAGAAGATGGCCGTTTTAAGTGACTGTTGACAGTCACTTGCCCGATAAAGGGTTAAATGGTACACATAAAGAAACTCACTACGGCCAGGCCAAAACAACACCCCGCACTGTATCCGAGATCGCCACGCGCGCTAAATTTCAAATGTCGCTATTGAATATGACAAGCTTTCAGCCATAAACTCAACATAATCATCATGTATTATATGAAAACATGCAGAATTACATGGTGCACATAAAGAAACTCACTACGGGGCCAAAACAGCGCCCTCTGCTGTGTCCGAGATCGCCGCATAAATTTCAAATGTCGCTATTGAATATAACAAGCTTTCAGCCATAAACTCAACATAATCATCATGTATTATATATGAAAACATGCAGAATTAAATGGTGCACATAAAGAAACTCATTACGGCCGGGCCAAAACAGCGCCCTGTGCCATATCCGAGATCGCCACGCGCGCCAAATTTCAAATGTCGCTATTGAATATAACAAGCTTTCAGCCATAAACTCAGCATAATCATCATGTATTATATATGAAAACATGCAGAATTACATGGTGCACATAAAGAAACTCACTACGGCCGGGCCAAAACAGCGCCCTCTGCTGTGTCCGAGATCGCTTGCTTAAATTTCAAATGTCGCTATTGAATATAACAAGCTTTCAGCCATAAACTCAACATAATCATCATGTATTATATATGAAAACATGCAGAATTAAATGGTGCACATAAAGAAACTCACTACGGCCGGGCCAAAACAGTGCCCTGCGCCGTATCCGAGATCGCCACGCCAAATTTCAAATGTCGCTATTGAATATAACAAGCTTTCAGCCATAAACTCAGCATAATCATCATGTATTATATATGAAAACATGCAGAATTAAATGGTACACATAAAGAAACTCACTACGGCCGGGCCAAAACAACACCGTATCCGAGATCGCCATTCGCTAAATTTCAAATGTCGCTATTGAATATAACAAGGTTTCAGCCATAAACTCAACATAATCATCATGTATTATATATGAAAACATGCAGAATTACATGGTGCACATAAAGAAATTCACTACGGCCGGGCCAAAACAGTGCCCTGCGCCATATCCGAGATCGCCACGCTCGCCAAATTTCAAATGTCGCTATTGAATATAACAAGCTTTCAGCCATAAACTCAGCATAATCATCATTTTTATATATGAAAACATGCAGAATTAAATGGTGCACATAAAGAAACTCACTACGGCCAGGCCAAAAGAACACCTCGCACCGTATCCGAGATCGCCACGTGTGCCAAATTTCAAATGTCGCTATTGAATATAACAAGCTTTCAGCCATAAACTCAACATAATCATCATGTATTATATATGAAAACATGCAGAATTACATGGTGCACATAAAGAAACTCACTACGGCCGGGCCAAAACAGCGCCCTCTGCTGTGTCCGAGATCGCCATTCGCGCTAAATTTCAAATGTCGCTATTGAATATAACAAGCTTTCAGCCATAAACTCAACATAATCATCATGTATTATATATGAAAACATGCAGAATTAAATGGTGCACATAAAGAAACTCACTCCGGCCGGGCCAAAACAGCGCCCTGCGCCGTATCCGAGATCGCCACGCGCCAAATTTCAAATGTCGCTATTGAATATAACAAGCTTTCAGCCATAAACTCAGCATAATCATCATGTATTATATATGAAAACATGCAGAATTAAATGGTCCACATAAAGAAACTCACTCCGGCCGGGCCAAAACACCGCCCAGCTCCGTATCCGAGATCGCCATTCGCGCTAAATTTCAAATGTCGCTATTGAATATAACAAGGTTTCAGCCATAAACTCAACATAATCATCATGTATTATATATGAAAACATGCAGAATTACATGGTGCACATAAAGTAATTCACTACGGCCGGGCCAAAACAGTGCCCTGCGCCGTATCCGAGATCGCCACGCTCGTCAAATTTCAAATGTCGCTATTGAATATAACAAGCTTTCAGCCATAAACTCAGCATAATTATCATTTTTGTATATGAAAACATGCAGAATTAAATGGTGCACATAAAGAAACTCACTACGGCCAGGCCAAAACAACACCTCGCACCGTATCCGAGATCGCCGCGTGTGCCAAATTTCAAATGTCGCTATTGAATATAACAAGGTTTCAGCCATAAACTCAACATAATCATCATGTATTATATATGAAAACATGCAGAATTACATGGTGCACATAAAGAAACTCACTACGGCCGGGCCAAAACAGCGCCCTCTGCTGTGTCCGAGATCGCCGCGCGCGCTAAATTTCAAATGTCGCTATTGAATATAACAAGCTTTCAGCCATAAACTCAACATAATCATCATGTATTATATATGAAAACATGCAGAATTACATGGGGCACATAAAGAAACTCACTACGGCCGGGCCAAAACAGCGCCCTCTGCTGTGTCCGAGATCGCCGCTAAATTTCAAATGTCGCTATTGAATATAACAAGCTTTCAGCCATAAACTCAACATAATCATCATGTATTATATATGAAAACATGCAGAATTAAATGGTGCACATAAAGAAACTCACTCCGGCCGGGCCAAAACAGCTCCCTGCGCCGTATCCGAGATCGCCACGCGCGCCAAATTTCAAATGTCGCTATTGAATATAACAAGCTTTCAGCCATAAACTCAGCATAATCATCATGTATTATATATGAAAACATGCAGAATTAAATGGTACACATAAAGAAACTCACTGCGGCCGGGCCAAAACAACGCCCCGCACCGTATCCGAGATCGCCGATAGAGCAAAATTTCAAATGTCGCTATTGAATATAACAAGGTTTCAGCCATAAACTCAACATAATCATCATGTATTATATATGAAAACATGCAGAATTACATGGTGCACATAAAGTAATTCACTACGGCCGGGCCAAAACAGTGCCCTGCGCCGTATCCGAGATCTCCACGCTCGTCAAATTTCAAATGTCGCTATTGAATATAACAAGCTTTCAGCCATAAACTCAGCATAATTATCATTTTTATATATGAAAACATGCAGAATTAAATGGTGCACATAAAGAAACTCACTACGGCCAGGCTAAAACAACACCTCGCACCGTATCCGAGATCGCCGCGTGTGCCAAATTTCAAATGTCGCTATTGAATATAACAAGGTTTCAGCCATAAACTCAACATAATCATCATGTATTATATATGAAAACATGCAGAATTACATGGTGCACATAAAGAAACTCACTACGGCCGGGCCAAAACAGCGCCCTCTGCTGTGTCCGAGATCGCCGCGCTTTAAATTTCAAATGTCGCTATTGAATATAACAAGCTTTCAGCCATAAACTCAACATAATCATCATGTATTATATATGAAAACATGCAGAATTAAATGGTGCACATAAAGAAACTCACTACGGCCGGGCCAAAACAGCGCCCTGCGCCGTATCCGAGATCGCCACGCGCGCCAAATTTCAAATGTTGCTATTGAATATAACAAGCTTTCAGCCATAAACTCAGCATAATCATCATGTATTATATATGAAAACATGCAGAATTAAATGGTACACATAAAGAAACTCACTACGGCCGGGCCAAAACAACACCACGCAACGTTTCCGAGATCTCCATTAGCGCTAAATTTCAAATGTCGCTATTGAATATAACAAGGTTTCAGCCATAAACTCAACATAATCATCATGTATTATATATGAAAACATGCAGAATTACATGGTGCACATAAAGAAATTCACTACGGCCGGGCCAAAACAGTGCCCTGCGCCGTATCCGAGATCGCCACGCCGCCAAATTTCAAATGTCGCTATTGAATATAACAAGCTTTCAGCCATAAACTCAGCATAATCATCATTTTATATATGAAAACATGCAGAATTAAATGGTGCACATAAAGAAACTCACTACGGCCAGGCCAAAACAACACCTCGCACCGTATCCGAGATCGCCTCGTGTGCCAAATTTCAAATGTCGCTATCGAATATAACAAGCTTTCAGCCATAAACTCAACATAATCATCATGTATTATATATGAAAACATGCAGAATTACATGGTGCACATAAAGAAACTCACTACGGCGGGCCAAAACAGCGCCCTCTGCTGTGTCCGAGATTGCCGCGCTAAATTTCAAATGTCGCTATTGAATATAACAAGCTTTCAGCCATAAACTCAACATAATCATCATCATGTAAGTCTAGGTGAGTAGGGTAGTAGTATACTAGGATAGTAAAATCTCTGAGAGCTGATGCCTACATATATATATATATATATATATATATATATATATATATATATATATATATATATATATATATATATATATATTTTGTTTGGTGTATCTAACACACACACACACACACACACACACACACACACACACACACACACGTCAATATGGTCACTGGGCACAGCATGGTGAGCTCTCTTCCTCTCCTTGCCAGCCTCACTGGTTATTTGTTTTCCTGAGACAGATTTATTTACGATAATGACCATTTTTTAGTAAGTATTAAACTGTTTGCATGGAGAAAATAAGGAGAAAGAAAAGGTGTGAAATATGCACTTTAAATTTGGTATTGGCCAGCAGCCTCATCAGTGGCTGTCAGCCAGTGAGGAACAGGGAAAACTGACACGCTCTCCCTGTGGAAGGTGCTTCTCCTCAGCCAATCCATTTTAGTAAGACTGGGAATGAGGAGGCGCAACAGAGGTGAGCGGGGGAGGACAGGTCGACTGGTGTTCAGTAAAATTGTAAGATACGAATACCCTACGACGTGACGTGTTATATTAAGTGTCAGCAGTACTACATTTGTAATTGCAGGAAGGTGGGTGGTGAGTTATGCGCATAGCTGGGCGTTATCGCGATACTTTATCGCTGATAACAAAATCGGGTTGTCGGCCATCCGCTGCTTATTTAAATATATATCGGTATCTTCGTTATTTTTGTAACCAAACTAGTGATAATCGCTACTTTTTTTCTGCCTCAGAAAAAAAACAAAACGTTGTCTCCTCCCTACTCGCATGCGTGGCCCGGGTGCCCGGTATTTTATGAAAAAACTTGGGGGTATGAATTATCTTTGGCGAAGAGATTTCGTACTTAGATCATCAACATTAAAATACTAGGTTATTTTTTTATGTTAGACTCAAAAATCAATACATCAAAGAGAAAAATCATTTAGCTTTGCCCCAAAATGATTATTCACTGCCTCAAATTTGATATTCCATATTCGTTTGTGAGCATGCCATGATATTGAAGGCACCCGGTGTTGTGTTATTTGGTGTCCCATCGTCAAAAGCTGGCGCTTGTGTTAACAAACACTGGTCTCTCGTGAACTGCGCATGTTCAGACCAGTAAGCATAGACCTGTACAGTATCACAAAGCTTTTTAACACATTAAGACCAGTTGCTGGAAGGCTGAATCAGACATACAGTACAACCATCCTCGCTGTTTCTAGAACGACACTGTACATATAAATACAACTCGTACAGAGTGTCGATCTAGAAACATCGGGGATGGTGGTAGTGGTACTGTATGTCTGATTCAGCCTTCAACTCTAAATTACGGTTAAAAAGCTTTGTGAGACTGTTCAGGTCTACGCTTGCTGGTCTGAGCATGTGCAGTTCACGAGAGACCACTGTTTGTCGGTGGGGACGCCAAATAACACAACACCGGTTCAGGCGTTTCTAGTATTACCGTCCATATGCACGTGTCAACGTGTGGTTTTCAGATTTTGTAAGTTTTTAAAAATACAGATAATGAAAATATGAATTCATCTATGTTTTTTATTTGAAATATCAATATAGTATCGTTTTCGCCTATCGGACTTGTCGCTAGATAGTATCGGAATTGTGGATTAATATCGGGTGTCGGTTATCGCCTATATTTGTGTTTCCAGTTAATGAATATCGGTTATCACTGATAAGGTTTTCCATTATCAGTTATCGGTTATCGGGAATAAGGTTTTCTGTTATCGTGCCCTGCTATGGTTATGCGAGCCAGGGTGGGCACCTGCTGGAGGCTAGGTGGGCGCGGGGTGGATAGGTTTAGTAGGGTTGAGTAAACGTGAGAATTACAATAACATTAATCCTCATGATTCCCTGGTAGCACGTATATAATTTGTTTAATATTATTAGGTAGTATTAATGGTTTATATGGATCATGTGTCCCTCGTTCAGTAAAAATAGTAGTTGCTAATAGGCGCACCTAACACAACCAAAATATGGGGTACACACTTGGCGCAGGGACTGTTTTGGGGTGTCATTGAAGGTAACAGGCTCAAGAGTGGCCTGTCCAGATATTTTGTTTTTTATTTATTGATGATCCACGAGACATCCTAGAGTTAAATCAAAGTATGTGTTTATCTTTGTATTCATTCCTACACACTCTGGTAATATCTCTGTGGGGTCTGATTCACTTATTAGAGTGAAATTCTATTGTGAAAAACAGCCACAAATTCGTGTCACTGGTGAAAATGAAACTGATAATTTAAATTTTGCCACCATGAAATATATACAAATAGATAAATTTGAGTGACTTCACCTGCTTTGCACAGTAAAATATGCTATTTCAGGCATCTGACACCCTCAAAAAGGCGTGCGCACTCCTCTGGCCTAGGAGCTTCAGCCTGGACATTGTGGTTAGGTCATTACATACTCAAATCAGGACTAGGTTTTGGGAGACAGGTCAGGTCATTTTGTAGACTTGTGATACTGGGCTAGACTGCACTGGGTACACCACACGCTGGAGTTGCACCCAGTTTATAATGATATCATTTTGGAGCAGTGAGTGATGGGCTTTTTTTTTACTGTAAAAATAAAAAGTATGTTGATGTTTACACAGTTAATTGACACCAAACTTGATTTGCAGACACTACCAAAAGAAGGAGGAGGAGGAGGAGGAGGACTGGGAAGAAGACGAGGAACACAGGAGGAACCCATTGGTGAGTGTTAATTTATTTTTTCTAAAATGGTTAACGAGCAGTCAAGGAATTTTGATAATAAGGAGGGAAAGTTTGCAGCCAGGAACACCTTGGTACTGCAAACACAAACACACACACACACACACACACACACACACACACACACATCAACTGGAATGTTTTCAAGATGCCTTAATACCACAATGTTGTTTTAAATTTGTAAGTTTGGGCAGGAAAATGTTTAAAACTATGACCCTGTGTCTTGGGAAGGTTCTGACCCCGACCCCTGAAGTGACCCTCTGGTGGTAGTGGCTGTGTGGAAGGAAGGAAGGAAGGAAGGAAGGGTTCAAAGTTGAAAGGAATTTATATTTATATGTAAAATGTATCTTAAGGTTTACTCAGAGCAATGACTCCTTACTTGAATTACAGAGAGAACAAGAAGAAGAAGAAGAAGAGGAGGACACAGGAATTCCTTGGTAAGTGTTAATTTATTTTCCTCTATTTCTTTTCCATTTATCAATATTTTCCTTGCTTCTTTGTTTTCCTGTCTTCATTTTCTTTCTGTAATGGATTGTTCTGAGGAAGGAAGGAAGGAGGGAGGAAAGGAAGGAAGGAAGGAAGGAAGGAAGGAAGGAAGGAGCAATGGGAAGGGAAAGAAGGGAGGAAGGAAGGAGGGAGGGAGGGATGAAGGAAGGAAGGGAAAGAATGGAAGGAAGGAGGGAGAGAAAGAAGGAATGAAGGAGGGAAGGAAGGAAGGAAAAAGATAGGAAGGAAAGGGAAGGAGAGAAGGAAGGAACAGAGAGAAAAGAACAAGTGAATAACAGAAAGAACAGTAATAAAGGAAGGAAGGAAGGGAGGGAGGGAAGGAAGGAAGCTCAGTAAGAATGTATCAGTTTGTAAGAACACAAACATGGGATCAATTTTTTTTTACTAAACACAGAAATAGCAATTAAAAGGTCAAGGAGAGGTCAGGGGAGAGAGGTCACCTTCCTGCCTTCCTTCACTATGTATGTATGTATGTATGTAGGAGGGGAAGGGAAGGAAGGAAGGAAAGAGGGAAGGGAGGGAGAGGAATGAGGGAGGAAAGGATGGAATGAAGGAAGGGAGGAAAGGACTTAAGGAGGGAGGGAGGGAAGGAAGGAGGGATTGAAGGAAAGAAGGAGGGAAAGAGGGAGAGAAAAGGAAAGGAAGTAATGGAGGAAAGGATGGAATGAAGGAAGGGAGGCAAGGACTAAAGGAGGGAGGGAGGGAAGGAAGGAGGGATTGAAGGAAAGAAGGAGGGAAAGAGGGAGAGAAAAGGAAAGGAAGGAATGGAGGAAAGGATGGAATGAAGGAAGGGAGGCAAGGACTAAAGGAGGGAGGGAGGGAAGGAAGGAGGGATTGAAGGAAAGAAGGAGGGAAAGAGGAAGAGAAAAGGAAAGGATGGAATGAAGGAAGGGAGGCAAGGAATAAAGGAGGGAGGGAGGGGAAGGAAGGAAGGAAGGAGGGAGGGAAAGAGGGAGAGAAAATGAATGTAGGACTATCTTGTGCGTCAGTCAGTTGTTGGCAATGTCCGCCATTTCTTTCCCACATTCAAGATTGGTTACTCCAAGGAAAAAAATCCAAGACGCGTCCGACACAGGCGTAAGTGACCACAAGGTGTCGTATTTGCCGACACTTTACGGTCAATGTTACGCGCCCATGACCCAGCCCAGCCTGAGACAGCCTTGGTGTGGGCAGACCACCGCCCGTGTTCAGTCATTGCATGTGGCCACTGAAATGAACCCAGTCAGAGTGGGGTACACCGTCCACCAATTGAATCCCATGTCCGCCATACCCGAGAAATGTCCTCCGCAGTGCCCCCAAAAGTGAAGGTTTTTATATAGCAGTGCGGTGTAATACTACTAACAGAGCTTTTCATGGGTGGTTTTCCTGTTCCAGGTGCAGAAGTCTTGTGAAACTGTCAGCAGGGTCACATTAAACTCTAGCAGATGAACCTGACTCAGTAAAGGTGGTATATCACTCATCAGGCAACAACAACATGACAAAATAATAATAGGCCGAAGTGATAGCGTACTGGACCCACATTCGTCGCGTGATGGACGACGCGGGTTCGAATCCTCACGCTACCACGCTGTGTGGGGCCGGGAAGATGTGCCGTGGGCTCAAACCCCCCCCCCCCAAGCGACTCCCCCTGACCAGGGAGGGAGGGGATACAATTACTTCAAATTACATTGAATACATATGAAGTTGTTTTAATATGAATACAAATACCTTCTTGTCATAATTGGGTTTAGCAGTGTTGTAAAGTTATCTAAGATCAGGGAGGGAATACAAGTGTTGTGGATTACAATACCAATACAGTACTTCAAATTACAGTGAATAGAAATACTGTTTTGATATGAATGAATACACCTTCTTGGCATAACAGCAGTGTTGTAAAGATGTACAAGGTAGTGTAGCTCATAACCCTGTACTCAACACAGTGCTAACAAGAAGGCTGTTTTGATATGAATGAATACACCTTCTTGGCATAACAGCAGCAGTGTTGTAAAGATGTACAAGAGCTCATAACCCTGTACTCAACACAGTGCTAACAAGTCCCCCGGGAGGCTGTGTGGACTTGTAATGCCTGCTATTACAGATGATAGATTTTGAAGTGTTCCTCAGATAATTATTTGCACAATACAAATACTTTTCCCTTGTATTCCTATCACAATGAGAATGCTTTGATTTCTATCAATAGTTATACCAATACAAACACACCCAAATATGGTATTCCAGTGTATTTGAATAGGAATGGGGGTGGAGGCGGCCTTGGCCCTGAACTGTCAAGCCGCTCAAGTGTCATTTCCCTCATTGTTAAGGTGGTGGTCAGCTGTCAGGTGCTTGTCAGGGCAGGCTCGTCAGGTCACCTGCTGTGTGGAGCGATGACTCGTGTTCAGGTGAGGCCACTCACTGGCAGCACTGTTGATGAAGACCCGTCACAGCCGAGGCATTCATGTGGGAAACAGTTCACAGGGAGAGAGAAACACTGCTGTACAAGATGTTAATTAAAAGTGGGAATACTACTATGAGCTATGTTAGTACAGTAGAGCCCCATTTAGCGTGAGAATTAGGTGGATGAACGCGGTCGCGCTAACTAAATTTGCGCTAATTGAATAAAGTAACCAATATGAAAAAAAGTTATTTGGTGCACACGTGGGTCTGACTTTTGGGTTTGATAATTACTCAAAATACGCAGTCATCAGTTATGCGGTTCACGCTAATTGATCTCGCGCTAAGTGGGGCTCTACTGTAGTTATGTTAGTGCAGTATTGGTATACAAGAATACCATAGTACTAGTGTTTGTTAGATAAACATGCAGGAAGCAAAGAAATATCGCTGAATTAGCGCCGGGATGAGCTTACAAAATATCCAAGTTGGTGTTTGTTTGCATTTAGTGTGTGGGAAAATATACCAGTAGAGTACTTGCAAAACCTCCATCCATGGCTATGATCTGCCCATGAAAACCTTCTCTGTGGCCTTGGGAAAACATGTAATGACACATTGAAGGAGATGGAGAGATGGTACCTTATTTCAATGTGCTAAAATGGTACCATGAAGGCAGCCTGCACACACACACACACACAATGTCTGGGGCCCTCACATGCATGGACTTCATCTCATATAATCTTGTGGGCCTGTACTTCAGTTGCTTGCACTATAATCCATGTAATTTCCTCTAAAATCTATGTAATTTCCTTTAAAATCCATGTCTTTGCCATTCCCAAACTGGGGCCCATAAAGCAGACTGAAGGAGCCCATAGTTCAAGGTTAGTTTAAGTCTTGAACTAACCTTAACCTACGGCGCCCTTCATTGTGCTATATGGTCCCCAGTTTGGGAACCAGTGGATAGAAGGATAGATAGATAAAGGGTGATAGATAGTTATAAATAGATAGTTTTTGTGTGTTTGCAGGGGTCACTGTTCCTTAATGGCACAGAGGAAGGGTCACACCGCCACCAGGCTCTTAAAACTACCCCTGGAAATGCACTAAATTCCTAGAAAAAGTGTGTCAGATATGTGTTTTTTGGCTTCACGGCACAGACCTATGGTCATACTACCACCTCCAGTGTCTTAAAACTATCCTTGGAAATGCCCCTAAACTCCCTTGAAAGCCTTGTCAAATGTTTTCTTTATGTAAAAAAACAAATATGAGAGAGAGAGTATCAATTAATTATCTTATACAGCCCTTGATAGAGAGAGAGATTTTATAATATATTATCCCATGCCGTCTTTCCCGGTACAAGACTTTGAGAGTGGACACATATTTGCAGGTTGGTGTAGCAGTGCCGGGAGGTTCCATAACACAGGGCACTCCTCACCTCAACAACAGTCTCTTCACCGACAAGTAATTCTTCGCCAACAAGCTTTTCAGCAGCTTGGAGAAATAGGTAAGCTTTCTCTACTCACTTCCTGCCCTGCCTTCATTACCCCCGCCAGAAGCCCCCAAAGGGTGAACCCGTTATATTGAGCTGTAAAATGTTCAGCTCACTTAGTAACCCATTGTGTTGTAAAATGTTCACTACCTCCCCTTGCTTAGAGGGAAAGGCCTTTTAACCCGGTGGTGGTGGTAGCAGCAGGGATCGTGTTTCTTAATGGTCCCTCTAAGCGAGAAAAATGAGAAAAAATCACCCCTCACACAAGCCATTTCATAATACATATCAAAGCATTTGTGATCAGTTTACACATCATCTATTTTGGGGGGTTTAAATCATGGCACAAATTTGGCCCGTTGCTGCTACACGGTAAAGCCACAAATTTGGCCCGTTGCTGCTACACGGTAAAGCCACAAATTTGGCCTGTCGCTGCTACACGGTAAAGCCACAAATTTGTCCCATTGCTGCTACACGGTAAAGCCACAAATTTGTTCCATTGCTGCTACACGGTAAAGCCACAAATTTGTTCCATTGCTGCTACACGGTAAAGCCACAAATTTGGCCCGTCGCTGCTACCGGGTAAGAAACATGATCCCGCAGCTACAGTGTTAAGCATAGGATGCATGATATATGTTTGCCAAAGTGCTTACTACACACTGGATACATATTATGCATGCAAAATTGGTTTTGCTTTATAATATAGTTAGATTAATTTGATTTATTTATTCAGCCCTTGACAGAGAGGAAAGTAATATTTCTTATTGTACAAGGGACTTACCACAGACATGTCGCCAACCTGATTTTGTATAAGTTTAAACCCAGGAATAAGTCACCTCCAATCCTGGCATCAAAGTTCCTTAAGCCCCTAACTCACTCACCGGTGCTAATGCAGGAGTCAAGTCATCATTATACAGTAAATATTGGTGTGAAAAGACTCCTAATATTGGCCGCATCATGTGGAAATACATATTAAAAGGAAGCCTAGCCAGCAGGGAGGGAGGAGGAGGCTCACTACATGGTTTGGTCTCAAAAGCTAACAGGCTATATTTTCACCTGCAAGGGTAGATATATATTTTCTGCTTACTTTTGCCTTATTTTACAGCCTTTGACAGAGAGGAAAGTAATACACATAAACTGATCACAAATGCTTTGATATATAATATGAAATGGTTTGTGTGAGGGGTGATTTTTTCTCATTTTTCTTGCTTGGAGGGACCATTAAGAAACATGATCCCTGCCACCACCGGGTTAAGTTAAAGTTTTCTAAAGAAAGAATTGCTACATTACATTTGTAAGTCACTGACACAACAAAAACACTCACCACCATCACTTTGTTGATGCGTCATGGACAGCGATATTAGGTAGGGTTAGATACACGGGAGCCAAGGTTCAGAGGAGCTGCTTCGTGCAGACTCCTATGTTCTTATGTCACTGGACGAGGTGGAAGGATGCTTGGGTGCCATAGTAGGGGTCAAAATGCAGTGTGTGTATTCCAGAGAAACGTTCCACTCACAGTGCTGGCTAGCTTCAGACTGAGGAGAAAGACAGCGTCTCCGCCATAGCAGGGCACGATAACAGAAAACCTTATTCCCGATAACCGATAACTGATAATGAAAAACCTTAACAACACCCTGCGCCGTATCCGAGATCGCCACGCTCGCCAAATTTCAAATGTCGCTATTGAATATAACAAGCTTTCAGCCATAAACTCAGCATAATCATCATTTTTATATATGAAAACATGCAGAATTAAATGGTGCACATAAAGAAACTCACTACGGCCGGGCCAAAACAACACCCCGCACCGTATCCGAGATCGCCACGCGCGCTAAATTTCAAATGTCGCTATTGAATATAACAAGCTTTCAGCCATAAACTCAACATAATCATCATGTATTATATATGAAAACATGCAGAATTAAATGGTGCACATAAAGAAACTCACTACGGCCAGGCCAAAACAGCGCCCTCTGCTGTGTCCGAGATCGCCGCGCGCTAAATTTCAAATGTCGCTATTGAATATAACAAGCTTTCAGCCATAAACTCAACATAATCATCATGTATTATATATGAAAACATGCAGAATTACATGGTGCACATAAAGAAACTCACTTCTTACTGGCCAAAACATCTACCTCTGATGTGTCCGAGATCTCCGCCGCTTAAATTTCAAATGTCGCTATTGAATATAACAATCTTTCAGCCATAAACTCAACATAATCATCATGTATTATATATGAAAACATGCAGAATTAAATGGTGCACATAAAGAAACTCACTACGGCCGGGCCAAAACAGCGCCCTGCGCCGTATCTGAGATCGCCACGCGCGCCAAATTTCAAATGTCGCTATTGAATATAACAAGCTTTCAGCCATAAACTCAGCATAATCATCATGTATTATATATGAAAACATGCAGAATTAAATGGTACACATAAAGAAACTCACTACGGCCGGGCCAAAACAGCGCCCTGCGCCGTATCCGAGATCGCCACGCTCTCCAAATTTCAAATGTCGCTATTGAATATAACAAGCTTTCAGCCATAAACTCAACATAATCATCATGTATTATATATGAAAACATGCAGAATTACATGGTGCACATAAAGAAACTCACTACGGCCGGGCCAAAACAGCGCCTCTGCTGTGTCCGAGATCGCCACGCTTAAATTTCAAATGTCGCTATTGAATATAACAATCTTTCAGCCATAAACTCAACATAATCATCATGTATTATATATGAAAACATGCAGAATTAAATGGTGCACATAAAGAAACTCACTACGGCCGGGCCAAAACAGCGCCCTGCGCCGTATCCGAGATCGCCGCGGGGGCCAAATTTCAAATGTCGCTATTGAATATAACAAGCTTTCAGCCATAAACTCAACATAATCATCATGTATTATATATGAAAACATGCAGAATTAAATGGTACACATAAAGAAACTCACTACGGGCCAAAACAACACCCTGCACCGTATCCGAGATCGCCATTCGCGCTAAATTTCAAATGTCGCTATTGAATATAACAAGGTTTCAGCCATAAACTCAACATAATCATCATGTATTATATGTGAAAACATGCAGAATTACATGGTGCACATAAAGAAACTCACTACGGCCGGGCCAAAACAGTGCCCTGCGCCGTATCCGAGATCGCCACGCTCTCCAAATTTCAAATGTCGCTATTGAATATAACAAGCTTTCAGCCATAAACTCAGCATAATCATCATTTTTATATATGAAAACATACAGAATTAAATGGTGCACATAAAGAAACTCACTACGGCCGGGCCAAAACAACACCTCGCACCGTATCCGAGATCGCCGCGTGTGCCAAATTTCAAATGTCGCTATTGAATATAACAAGCTTTCAGCCATAAACTCAACATAATCATCATGTATTATATATGAAAACATGCAGAATTAAATGGTACACATAAAGAAACTCACTACGGCCAGGCCAAAACAACACCCCGCACTGTATCCGAGATCGCCACGCGCCAAATTTCAAAATGTCGCTATTGAATATAACAAGCTTTCAGCCATAAACTCAGCATAATCATCATGTATTATATATGAAAACATGCAGAATTACATGGTACATAAAGAAATTCACTACGGCTGGCTAAAACAACACCTCGCACCGTATCCGAGATCGCCATTCGCTAAATTTCAATGTCGCTATTGAATATAACAAGGTTTCAGCCATAAACTCAACATAATCATCATGTATTATATATGAAAACATGCAGAATTACATGGTGCATATAAAGAAACTCACTACAAACAGTGCCCTGCGCCATATCCGAGATCGCCACTGGCCAAATTTCAAATGTCGTTATTGAATATAACAAGCTTTCAGCCATAAACTCAACATAATCATCATTTTATATATGAAAACATGCAGAATTAAATGGTACATAAAGAAACTCACTACGGCCAGGCCAAAACAGCACCGCACCGTATCCGAGATCGCCACGCGCCAAATTTCAAATGTCGCTATTGAATATAACAAGCTTTCAGCCATAAACTCAACATAATCATCATGTATTATATATGAAAACATGCAGAATTACATGGTACACATAAAGAACTCACTACGGCCGGGCCAAAACAGCGCCTCCTGCTGTGTCCGAGATCGCCATGCGCTAAATTTCAAATGTCGCTATTGAATATAACAAGGTTTCAGCCATAAACTAAACCTAATCATCATGTATTATATATGAAAACAACAGGCATTCAAAGGTCAGGAAGGCTGAGCTTGAGGAGTCTGAGTTCCTCAAAACTCGACCCAAGAGTTACCTTGTGAAGCTAGACACTGCTAGCTCTGAATTTCTTGAGAGACATGAATTGAGTCTTCAGTGCCTCACACTCTCTTGTAAAGGAGCCAGGAATTAACAGAGCATAGGTCCGAAGACATAGGCAAAAGAGCCATAGATAGTATCTCTTGACTTCATTGGAGTCCTGTAAAAGCTGTACAAGCATGCCATTACTCTGTACTAAATCCCCCCATATGAGCAATTTCAAATGTCTCTATTGACTACAACAAGGGACAGTCCACTCTCTCTTCTTCTTTTCCTTGATGTATTTTCTCTTCAGTGGGAAGAGACACCTTTTGTCATTTGTTACTAGTGTGCATAACCTTATTGTCCTTCCAACCTTACTACTACCATATCCCCCATTACTTGAACAATAGATCAAAATCAACCTCTTTTGGTTTTAAGTGTTTCCCATATCTTTAGGTGACATAAGTGGAGGTCTCCCAACCTATTCTCCCTTGCAGTGCCTGTGTACTACAGTTATAATGCTTCTTGACATATTGGCTAGATGTAGGCTGGTGAAAAGAGTTGTCTGCATATAGAACTAGTAGTATTGCTGGTGATTGTTTATAAAGGGTCAAAACAACCTTGTAGTGTTTCTATCTTTTTCACTACTCTCCAAGCTTGTGTAAGGGAAACTGGGTGTGCAGTGAATGTGAGTTCCCCTTGATACAAAATAATGTCATGTATAAAAACTTCATCATCACTGGCACGACAGTGAGAGTTTGAAACCCCCATTGGTTGGCTTAGATTTGATATACTCGTCTGAAGGATTTCCTGCTCTTGTGCCTTTATAACCTCCATATACTCATCAATGGATTGTTTGGTAGATAGAAGGAGGAGAACCTGCTGAAATGTTTTTCTAATGAAGTTAAACATTGGTCTGATCTTATAGAAACCTGTCATCTGACGGTCAAGCTCCAACAAACTCATTATCATTGAGAATGTATATGTCTTCTCATGTGTATTTGAATTGTTTTGGATGACATCACATTAGCTACTTGGGGACTTCCTTGTCTCATTTGCCCAGTAATCCTCCAAAGATGGTAATTCCACAAACCGCCATATGTTGTGAAAGTATGCCTATTGAAGTTCATAATTTCATCCCTGTTAGTGGCAAATGACGTGTTTATGTCTATTTGTTTCACACTACAAATTTGTTTGGTACAACAATATGATCTATGACTTCTAAGGGAAAAAAGCTTCAGAAATATTCATATGGTGTAGAGATATGATCAGGTATTGTGGGTTATTTCTCAGGAGGAGGTGGGTATACTATCATTTTTTTTCCCATGACGGTGATGAAGCTTGAAGTGGTGTCTTCTTGATCGCTTCCATCCTCTCCAGAGTCCACATCCAGCTATTGCAAGGTTCCTTGTTTGGAGAAGAAGCTGCAAACAAATAACAAAAGAATAACATAAAGCCTTACCTTAATATTCTCCTACAAAATCAAAATAGAAATAAATTACCCTCGCTTCGGTGGCTTAAGATGACTTTTGGTAAACGACTAGCTTACAATAAAGCTAACAATGTGTCATACACAGATGCAAATATAACCCTCATCATGTAGCTTGAGTACAATATAACATCCTTACAATAAAGAGAGCAAAATATATACGGTTCAATTAACAACAATAATATAACATTACCATTTTCTAACTCTGTCGTACAAAACAACAGCTGAATGCACATCAATTACAATAATGTACACTATATATAAGTATAAATGAAATTTAAAGTACCGACAGCTTAATGACGATGATTTAAAGCCCATTTTAAAAAGGGATTTTGAAAAGAAAAAGGTAGCCTATTTAAAGTGTTTAGAAATTATCAAATGTAGCCATTGAATACAATGCTTTCACCCATTTGTCACACGCTCAATAATAATAATGATAACTAAAAAGTAGCAATATGCATAATAATAATAATAACAGCAACAACAACAACAAGAGCAATAACACCTTATACCTTTCTGACGCTTTCTGAGCTGGTATTAGGCCTGCAAGTTCATCTTCACTGGAAGAACCTGGGATAGCACGGAGGCTCGAAGTCAGGGTCAGCGTCATCATCATCAGCAGATAGGTCAAGTTTCTGTCATCATCACCAGCAGGGTTGGTTGGTACAATGACTTTGCGGTTTTGACCAAATGAAGTGAGGCTGATCTGTAAGATAAAAAAAAAATATTCACACTGTGGCGTGGAACCACGTAATATAGAAATTCAGCTTTAACTCTGACCTCATTATGAATTTCTTAGTGTATATATATGTCATTAATCATAAAATATTATTATATATGTGTGTGACAGAGCAAGCAGTCAATCCTGAAGTTTTTTCCTGGCAAAGGGGACTCACCTGGCCAGCAGTCAAGCATCATGCCTCGACGCCAGATCCGGGCATGTTGTCACCAGCAGTCACTTCATATTTCACTACATATTTATCAAAGTAAGTTTATCAAGCTTAACCAAAACTTTTTATGTATCATCATAGTTACAACTCTTCAACTATCCACAGTAAAAAGAATACAAGACACTTACCGACATTTCTGTAGTATGCAGAGACGAGATGAGTGGAGGAGCACTCAACGTTAGATGCACCACGTCTCGAAGCCGATCACACACTGCCGCGGTTGTGTCTTGAATAAAAAACAAAAAGGACTCCGTCTCGCTTCATGAGTCACAACATAGAAGAGTGTTTTGTGATTGGCTGACGCCCAGAACACATCAGCTTGGAGTTAACGGATATGAGGGAAGGCCGAGAAGATGGCCGTTTTAAGTAGACTGTTGAAAGCCAGTCACTTGCCCGATAAAGGGTTAAATGGTACACATAAAGAAACTCACTACGCCAGGCCAAACAACACCTCGGTGACTGTATCCGAGATCGCCACGCGCGCTTAAATTTCAAAAATGTCGCGATTGGAATATGACAAGCTTTCAGCCATAAACTCAACATAATCATCATGTATTATATATGAAAACATGCAGAATTACATATGGTGCACATAAAGAAACTTTACCACGGCCGGGCCAAAACAGCGCCCTCTGCTGTATCCGAGATCGCCACGGCGCTAAATTTACAAATGTCGCTATTGAATATAAATAAAGCTTTCAGCCATAAACTCAACATAATCATCATGTGGCTATATATGAAAACATGCAGAATTAAATGGTGCACATATAAGAAACTCATTAAGCCGAGGCCCAACAACAGCGCTCCTGTGCCATATCCGAGATCGCCGCGCCACGCTAAATTTCAAATGTCGCTATTGAATATAACAAGGTTTCCAGCCATAAACTCAACATAATCATCATGTATTATATATGAAAACGTGCAGAATTACATGGTACATAATGAAACTCACTACGGCCGGGCCAAAACAGCGCCCCTCTGCTGAAGTCCGAGATCGCAGCAGCTTAAATCTTCAAATGTACCGGCTATTGAATATAAACAAGCTTGTCAATACCGACTCCTTTACATAATCATCATGTATTATATATGAAAACATGCAGAATTAAATGGTGCACATAAAGAAACTCACTACGGCCGGGCCAAACAGTGCCCTGCGCCGTATCCGAGATCGCCTTAACGCCGCCAAATTTCAAATGTCGCTATTGAATATAACGAAGCTTTCAGCCATAAACTCAGCATAATCATCAGTGTATTATATATGAAAACATGCAGAATTAAATGGTACACATAAAGAACTCACCACGGCCGGGCCAAACAACACCCCGCACAGATCCGAGATCGCTTTTATTCGCGCATGTAAATTTCAAATGTCGCTATTGAATATAACAAGGTTTCAGCTATAAACTCAACATAATCATCATGTATTATATATGAAAACATGCAGAATTACATGGTACACAAAGAAATTTACCACAGCCGGGCCAAACAGTGCCCCGCGCCTGATCGAGATCGCCATATCCGAAGATCATACAGCCACGCCTCCATGAAATTTCAAATGTCGCTATTGAATATAACAGGCTTTCAGCCATAAACTCAGCATAATCATCATTTTATATATATATGAAACATGCAGAATTAAATGGTGCACATAAAGAAACTCATCACGGCCAGGCCAAAAGAACACCTCGACCAGATCCTCGATCGCCTCGTGTGCCAAATTTCAAATGTCGCTATTGAATATAACAAGCTTTCAGCCATAAACTCAGCATAATCATCATGTATTATATATAAAAACATGCAGAATTACATGGTGCACATAAAGAAACTCACTACGGCCGGGCCAAACAGCGCCCTCTGCTGTGTCCGAGATTGCCGCGCTGCTAAATTTCAAATGTCGCTATTCAATATAACAAGCTTTCAGCCATAAACTCAACATAATCATCATGTATTATATATGAAAACATGCAGAATTAAATGGTGCACATAAAGAAACCTCATCTGCGCCAAAACAGCGCCCTGCGCCGCCAGATCCGAGATCGGGCCACGCCGCCAAATTTCAAATGTCGCTATTGAATATAACAAGCTTTCAGCCATAAACTCAGCATAATCATCATTTATTATATGAAACATGCAGAATTAAATGGTACATAAAGAAACTCACTACGGCCAGGCCAAAACAACACCTCGCACCGTATCCGAGATCGCCATTCGCCAAATTTCAAATATCGCTATTGAATATAACAAGGTTTCAGCCATAAACTCAACATAATCATCATGTATTATATATGAAAACATGCAGAATTACATGGTGCACATAAAGCATTCACTACGGTTGGCCAAAACAGTGCCCTGCGCCGTATCCGAGATCGCCACGCATCAAATTTCAAATGTGGCTATTGAATATAACAAGCTTTCAGCCATAAACTCAGCATAATTATTATTTTGTATATGAAAACATGCAGAATTAAATGGTGCACATAAAGAAACTCACTGGCCAGGCAAAACAACACCTCGCACCGTATCCAGATCATACGGCGCTAAATTTCAAATGTCGCTATTGAATATAACAAGGTTTCAATATAAACTCAACATAATCATCATGTATTATATGTGAAACATGCAGAATTACATGGTGCACATAAAGAAACTCACTACGGCCGGGCCAAAACAGCGCCCTCTGCTGTGTCCGAGATGTCACAAAGCGCCGCTTAAATTTCAAATGTCGCTATTGAATATAACAAGCTTTCAGCCATAAACTCAACATAATCATCATGTATTATATGAAAACATGCAGAATTACATGGGGCATAAAGAAACTCTACGGCCGGGCCAAAACAGCGCCCTCTGCTGTGTCCGAGATCGCCGCGCTAAATTTCAAATGTCGTTATTGAATATAACAAGCTTTCAGCCATAAACTCAACATAATCATCATATATTATATATGAAAACATGCAGAATTAAATGGTGCACATAAAGAAAAACCTCCCGGCCGGGCCAAAACAGCTGCCCTACCGCCGTATCCGAGATCGCCACGCCGCCAAATTTCAAATGTCGCTATTGAATATAACAAGCTTTCAGCCATAAACTCAGCATAATCATCATGTATTATATATGAAAACATGCAGAATTAAATGGTACACATAAAGAAACTCACTGCGGCCGGGCCAAAACAACGCCCGCACACCGTATCCGAGATACGCCATTCGCTTAAATTTCAAATGTAAGCTATTGAATATAACAAGGTTTCAATAAACTCAACATAATCATCATGTATTATATATGAAAACATGCAGAATTACATGGTGCTATAAAAGTAATTCACTACGGCCGGGCCAAAACAGTGCCCTGCGCCTTGTCCGAGATCGCCACGCTTGTCAAATTTCAAATGTCGCTATTGAATATAACAAGCTTTCAGCCATAAACTCAGCATAATTATCATTTTTATATATGAAAACATGCAGAATTAAATGGTGCACATAAAGAAACTCACTACGGCCAGGCCAAAACAACACCTCGCACCGTATCCGAGATCGCCCGGCGTGTAGCAATTTCAAATGTCGCTATTGAATATAACAAGGTTTCAGCCATAAACTCAACATAATCATCATGTATTATATATGAAAACATGCAGAATTACATGGTGCACATAAAGAAACTCACTACGGCCGGGCCAAAACAGCGCCCTCTGCTGTGTCCGAGATTGCCGCTAAATTTCAAATGTCGCTATTGAATATAACAAGCTTTCAGCCATAAACTCAACATAATCATCATGTATTATATATGAAAACATGCAGAATTAAATGGTGCACATAGAGAAACTCACTACGGCAGGGCCAAAACAGTGCCCCGCGCCGTATCCGAGATCACCGCACTCCAAATTTCAAATGTAGCTATTGAATATAAAAAGCTTTCAGCCATAAACTCAGCATAATCATCATGTATATATATGAAAACATGCAGAATTAAATGGTACACATAAAGAAATCACTACGGCCGGGCCAAAACAACACCCACACCGTATCCGAGATCGCCATTCGCTTAAATTTCAAATGTCGCTATTGAATATAACAAGGTTTCAGCCATAAACTCAACATAATCATCATGTATTATATATGAAAACATGCAGAATTACATGGTGCACATAAAGAATTCACTACGGCCGGGCCAAAACAGTGCCCTGGCGTATCTGAGATCGCCACGCTCAAATTTCAAATGTATCGCTATTGAATATCACAAGCTTTCAGCCATAAACTCAGCATAATCATCATTTATATATGAAAATATGCAGAATTAAATGGTGCACACAAGAAACTCACTACGGCCAGGCCAAAACAACACCTCGCACAGTATCCGAGATCGCCGCGGTGCCAAATTTCAAATGTCGCTATCGAATATAACAAGCTTTCAGCCATAAACTCAACATAATCATCATGTATTATATATGAAAACATGCAGAATTACATGGTGCATAAAGAAACTCACTACGGTTGGCCAAACAGCGCCACTCTGCTGTGTCCGAGATTGCCGCTTAAATTTCAAAGGTTGCTATTGAATATAACAAGCTGTCAGCCATAAACTCAACATAATCATCATGTAAGTCTAGGTGAGTAGGGTAGTAGTCGCCGCGTATAGTAAAATCACTGAGAGCTGATGCCTACATATATATATATATATATATATATATATATATATATATATATATATATATATATATATATATATATATATATATATATATATATATAATATAATTCTGCTGCACTGTAGTGGGTATTGGGTATATCACACACACACACACACACACACACACACACACACACACACACACACACGTCAATATGGTCACTGGGCACAGCATGGTGAGCTCTCTTCCTCTCCTTGCCAGCCTCACTGGTTATTTGTTTTCCTGAGACAGATTTATTTACGATAATGACCATTTTTTAGTAAGTATTAAACTGTTTGCATGGAGAAAATAAGGAGAAAGAAAAGGTGTGAAATATGCACTTTAAATTTGGTATTGGCCAGCAGCCTCATCAGTGGCTGTCAGCCAGTGAGGAACAAGGAAAACTGACACGCTCTCCCTGTGGAAGGTGCTTCTCCTCAGCCAATCCATTTTAGTAGGACTGGGAATGAGGAGGCGCAACAGAGGTGAGCGGGGGAGGACAGGTCGACTGGTGTTCAGTAAAATTGTAAGATACGAATACCCTACGACGTGACGTGTTATATTAAGTGTCAGCAGTACTACATTTGTAATTGCAGGAAGGTGGGTGGTGAGTTATGCGCATAGCTGGGCGTTATCGCGATACTTTATCGCTGATAACAAAATCGGGTTGTCGGCCATCCGCTGCTTATTTAAATATATATCGGTATCTTCGTTATTTTTGTAACCAAACTAGTGATAATCGCTACTTTTTTTCTGCCTCAGAAAAAAACAAAACGTTGTCTCCTCCTACTCGCATGCGTGGCCGGTGCCCGGTATTTATGAAAAAACTTGGGGTATGAATTATCTTTATGAAGAGATTTCGTACTTAGATCATCAACATTAAAATACTAGGTTATTTTTTATGTTAGACTCAAAAATCAATACATCAAAGAAAAATCATTTAGCTTTGCCCCAAAATGATTATTCACTGCCTCAAATTTGATATTCCATATTCGTTTGTGAGCATGCCATGATATTGAAGGCACCCGGTGTTGTGTTATTTGTGTCCCATCGTCAAAAGCTGGCGCTTGTGTTAACAAACACTGGTCTCTCGTGAACTGCGCATGTTCAGACCAGAAACGACACTGTACATATAAATACAACTCGTACAGAGTGTCGATCTAGAAACATCGGGGATGGTGGTAGTGGTACTGTATGTCTGATTCAGCCTTCCAGCAACTCTAAATTACGGTTAAAAGCTTTGTGAGACTGTTCAGATCTACGCTTGCTGGTCTGAGCATGTGTCTACGAGAGACCACTGTTATCGGTGGGACGCCAACACAACACCGGTTCAGGCGTTTCTAGTATTACCGTCCATATGCACGTGTCAACGTGTGGTTTTCAGATTTTGTAAGTTTTAAAAATACAGATAATGAAAAATATGAATTCATCTATGTTTTTTATTTGAAATATCAATATAGTATCGTTTTCGCCTATCGGACTTGTCGCTAGATAGTATCGGAATTGTGGATTAATATCGGGTGTCGGTTATCGCCTATATTTGTGTTTCCAGTTAATGAATATCGGTTATCACTGATAAGGTTTCCATTATCAGTTATCGGTTATCGGAATAAGGTTTTCTGTTATCGTGCCCTGCTATGGTTATGCGAGCCAGGGTGGGCACCTGCTGGAGGCTAGGTGGGCGCGGTGGATAGGTTTAGTAGGGTTGAGTAAACGAGAAATTACAATAACATTAATCCTCATGATTCCTGGTAGCACGTATATAATTTGTTTAATATTATTAGGTAGTATTAATGGTTTATATGGATCATGTGTCCCTCGTTCAGTAAAAATAGTAGTTGCTAATAGGCGCACCCAACACAACCAAAATATAGGGTACACACTTGGCGTAGGGACTGTTTTGGGGTGTCATTGAAGGTAACAGGCTCAAGAGTGGCCTGTCCAGATATTTCATTTTTATTTATTGATGATCCATGAGACATACTAGAGTTAAATCAAAGTATGTGTTTATCTTTGTATTCATTCCTACACACTCTGGTAATATCTCTGTGGGGTCTGATTCACTTATTAGAGTGAAATTCTATTGTGAAAAACAGCCAAATTCGTGTCACTGGTGAAAATGAAACTGATAATTTAAATTTTGCCACCATGAAATATATACAAATAGATAAATTTGAGTGACTTCACCTGCTTTGCACAGTAAAAATATGCTATTTCAGGCATCTGACACCTCAAAAGGCGTGCACTCCTCTGGCCTCGGAGCTTCAGCCTGGACATTGTGGTTAGGTCATTACATACTCAAATCAGGACTAGGCTTTGGGAGACAGGTCAGGTCATTTTGTAGACTTGTGATACTGGGCTAGACTGCACTGGGTACACCACACGCTGAAGTTGCACCCAATTTATAATGATATCATTTTGGAGCAGTGAGTGATGGGCTTTTTTTACTGTAAAATAAAAAGTATGTTGATGTTTACACAGTTAATTGACACCAAACTTGATTTGCAGACACTACCAAACGAAGAAGAGGAGGAGGAGGAGGAGGACTGGGAAGAAGACGAGGAACACAGGAGGAACCCATTGGTGAGTGTTAATTTATTTTTTCTAAAATGGTTAACGAGCAGTCAAGGAATTTTGATAATAAGGAGGGAAAGTTTGCAGCCAGGAACACCTTGGTACTGCAAACACAAACACACACACACACACACACACACACACACACACACACATCAACTGGAATGTTTTCAAGATGCCTTAATACCACAATGTTGTTTTAAATTTGTAAGTTTGGGCAGGAAAATGTTTAAAACTATGACCCTGTGTCTTGGGAAGGTTCTGACCCCGACCCCTGAAGTGACCCTCTGGTGGTAGTGGCTGTGTGGAAGGAAGGAAGGAAGGAAGGGTTCAAAGTTGAAAGGAATTTATATTTATATGTAAAATGTATCTTAAGGTTTACTCAGAGCAATGACTCCTTACTTGAATTACAGAGAGAACAAGAAGAAGAAGAAGAAGAGGAGGACACAGGAATTCCTTGGTAAGTGTTAATTTATTTTCCTCTATTTCTTTTCCATTTATCAATATTTTCCTTGCTTCTTTGTTTTCCTGTCTTCATTTCTTTCTGTAATGGATTGTTCTGAGGAAGGAAGGAAGGAGGGAGGAGGAGAGGAAGGAAGGAAGGAAGGAAGGAAGGAAGGAAGGAGCAATGGGAAGGGAAAGAAGGGAGGGGGAAAGGAAGGAGGAGGAGGATGAAGGAAGGAAGGGAAAGAAGGGAAGGCATGAGGGAGAGAAAGAAGGAATGAAGGAGGTCAGGAAGGACTGACAAAGATAGGAAGGAAAGGGAAGGAGAGACGGAAGGAACAGAGAGAGAAAAGAACAAGTGAATAACAGAAAGAACAGTAATAAAGGAAGGAAGGAAGGAGGGAGGGAAGGAAGGAAGCTCAGTAAGAATGTATCAGTTTGTAAGAACACAAACATGGGATCAATTTTTTTTTACTAAACACAGAAATAGCAATTAAAAGGTCAAGGAGAGGTCAGGGGAGAGAGGTCACCTTCCTGCCTTCCTTCACTATGTATGTATGTATGTATGTAGGAGGGGAAGGGAAGGAAGGAAGGAAAGAGGAAGGAGGGAGAGGAATGAGGAGGATAGGATGGAATGAAGGAAGGGTGGAAAGGACTTAAGGAGGGAGGGAGGGAAGGAAGGAGGGATGGAAGGAAAGAGGGAGAGAAACGGAAAGGAAGTAATGGAGGAAAGGATGGAATGAAGGAAGGGAGGCAAGGACTAAAGGAGGGAGGGAGGAAGGAAGGAGGATTGAAGGAAAGAAGGAGGGAAGAGGGAGAGAAAAGGAAAGGAAGGAATGGAGGAAAGGATGGAATGAAGGAAGGAGGCAAGGACTAAAGGAGGAGGGAGGAAGGAAGGAGGATTGAAGGAAAGAAGGAGGGAAGAGGAAGAGAAAAGGAAAGGATGGAATGAAGGAAGGGAGGCAAGGAATAAAGGAGGAGGGAGGGAAGGAAGGAAGGAAGGAGGGAGGGAAAGAGGGAGAGAAATGAATGTAGGACTATCTTGTGCGTCAGTCAGTTGTTGGCAATGTCCGCCATTTCTTTCCCACATTCAAGATTGGTTACTCCAAGGAAAAAATCCAAGACGCGTCCGACACAGGCGTAAGTGACCACAAGGTGTCATTTGCCGACACTTTACGGTCAATGTTACGCGCCCATGACCCAGCCCAGCCTGAGACAGCCTTGGTGTGGGCAGACCACCGCCCGTGTTCAGTCATTGCATGTGGCCACTGAAATGAACCCAGTCAGAGTGGGGTACACCGTCCACCAATTGAATCCCATGTCCGCCATACCCGAGAAATGTCCTCCGCAGTGCCCCCAAAGTGAAGGTTTTATATAGCAGTGCGGTGTAATACTAACAGAGCTTTTCATGGGTGGTTTCCTGTTCCAGGTGCAGAAGTCTTGTGAAACTGTCAGCAGGGTCACATTAAACTCTAGCAGATGAACCTGACTCAGTAAAGGTGGTATATCACTCATCAGGCAACAACAACATGACAAAATAATAATAGGCCGAAGTGATAGCGTACTGGACCCACATTCGTCGCGTGATGGACGACGCGGGTTCGAATCCTCACGCTACCACGCTGTGTGGGGCCAGGAAGATGTGCCGTGGGCTCAAACCCCCCAAGCGACTCCCCTGACCAGGGAGGAGGATACAATTACTTCAAATTACATTGAATACATATGAAGTTGTTTTAATATGAATACAAATACCTTCTTGTCATAATTGGGTTTAGCAGTGTTGTAAAGTTATCTAAGATCAGGAGGAATACAAGTGTTGTGGATTACAATACCAATACAGTACTTCAAATTACAGTGAATAGAAATACTGTTTTGATATGAATGAATACACCTTCTTGGCATAACAGCAGTGTTGTAAGATGTACAAGGTAGTGTAGCTCATAACCCTGTACTCAACACAGTGCTAACAAGAAGGCTGTTTGATATGAATGAATACACCTTCTTGGCATAACAGCAGCAGTGTTGTAAAGATGTACAAGAGCTCATAACCCTGTACTCAACACAGTGCTAACAAGTCCCCAGGAGGCTGTGTGGACTTGTAATGCCTGCTAATACAGATGATAGATTTTGAAGTGTTCCTCAGATAATTATTTGCACAATACAAATACTTTTCCTTGTATTCCTATCACAATGAGAATGCTTTGATTTCTATCAATAGTTATACCAATACAAACACACCCAAATATGGTATTCCAGTGTATTTGAATAGGAATGGGGGTGGAGGCGGCCTTGGCCCTGAACTGTCAAGCCGCTCAAGTGTCATTTCCCTCATTGTTAAGGTGGTGGTCAGCTGTCAGGTGCTTGTCAGGGCAGGCTCGTCAGGTCACCTGCTGTGGAGCGATGACTCGTGTTCAGGTGAGGCCACTCACTGGCAGCACTGTTGATGAAGACCCGTCACAGCCGAGGAATTCATGTGCATTGAAACAGTTCACAGGGAGAGAGAAACACTGCTGTACAAGATGTTAATTAAAAGTGGGAATACTACTATGAGCTATGTTAGTACAGTAGAGCCCCATTTAGCGTGAGAATTAGGTGGATGAACGCGGTCGCGCTAACTAAATTTGCGCTAATTGAATAAAGTAACCAATATGAAAAAAGTTATTTGGTGCACACGTGGGTCTGACTTTTGGGTTTGATAATTACTCAAAATACGCAGTCATCAGTTATGCGGTTCACGCTAATTGATCTCGCGCTAAGTGGGGCTCTACTGTAGTTATGTTAGTGCAGTATTGGTATACAAGAATACCATAGTACTAGTGTTTGTTAGATAAACATGCAGGAAGCAAAGAAATATCGCTGAATTAGCGCCGGGATGAGCTTACAAAATATCCAAGTTGGTGTTTGTTTGCATTTAGTGTGTGGGAAAATATACCAGTAGAGTACTTGCAAAACCTCCATCCATGGCTATGATCTGCCCATGAAAACCTTCTCTGTGGCCTTGGGAAAACATGTAATGACACATTGAAGGAGATGGAGAGATGGTACCTTATTTCAATGTGCTAAAATGGTACCATGAAGGCAGCCTGCACACACACACACACAATGTCTGGGGCCCTCACATGCATGGACTTCATCTCATATAATCTTGTGGGCCTGTACTTCAGTTGCTTGCACTATAATCCATGTAATTTCCTCTAAAATCTATGTAATTTCCTTTAAAATCCATGTCTTTGCCATTCCCAAACTGGGGCCCATATAGCAGACTGAAGGAGCCCATAGTTCAAGGTTAGTTTAAGTCTTGAACTAACCTTAACCTACGGCGCCCTTCATTGTGCTATATGGTCCCCAGTTTGGGAACCAGTGGATAGAAGGATAGATAGATAAAGGGTGATAGATAGTTATAAATAGATAGTTTTTTGTGTGTTTGCAGGGGTCACTGTTCCTTAATGGCATAGAGGAAGGGTCACACCGCCACCAGGCTCTTAAAACTACCTGAAATGCACTAAATTCCTAGAAAAAGTGTGTCAGATATGTGTTTTTGGCTTCACGGCACAGACCTATGGTCATACTACCACCTCAGTGTCTTAAAACTATCCTTGAAATGCCCTAAACTCCCTTGAAAGCCTTGTCAAATGTTTTCTTTATGTAAAAAACAAATATGAGAGAGAGTATCAATTAATTATCTTATACAGCCCTTGATAGAGAGAGATTTTATAATATATTATCCCATGCTGTCTTTCCCGGTACAAGACTTTGAGAGTGGACACATATTTGCAGGTTGGTGTAGCAGTGCTGGGAGGTGCCATAACACAGGGCACTCCTCACCTCAACAACAGTCTCTTCACCGACAAGTAATTCTTCACCAACAAGCTTTTCAGCAGCTTGGAGAAATAGGTAGCTTTCTCTACTCACTTCCTGCCCTGCCTTCATTACCCCCCAGAAGCCCCAACGGGTGAACCCGTTATATTGAGCTGTAAAATGTTCAGCAGCTCACTTAGTAACCCATTGTGTTGTAAAATGTTCAGTACATCCCCTTGCTTAGAGGGAAAGGCCTTTTAACCCAGTGGTTGTAGCAGTGGGGATCATGTTTCTTAATGGTCCCCCAAGCGAGAAAAATGAGAAAAAATCACCCCTCACACAAACCATTTCATAATACATATCAAAGCATTTGTGATCAGTTTACACATCATCTATTTTGGGGGTTTAAATCATGGCACAAATTTGGCCCGTTGCTACACGGTAAAGCCACAAATTTGGCCTGTTGCTGCTACACGGTAAAGCCACAAATTTGGCCTGTCGCTGCTACACGGCAAAGCCACAAATTTGGCCCGTTGCTGCTACACGGTAAAGCCACAAATTTGGCCCGTCGCTGCTACCGGGTAAGAAACATGATCCCCGCAGGGTTAAGCATAGGATGCATGATATATGTTTGCCAAAGTGCTTACTACACACTGGATACATATTATGCATGCAAGATTGGTTTTGCTTTATAATATAGTTAGATTAATTTGATTTATTTATTCAGCCCTTGACAGAGAGGAAAGTAATATTTCTTATTGTACAAGGGACTTACCACAGACATGTCGCCAACCTGATTTTGTATAAGTTTAAACCCAGGAATAAGTCACCTCAATCCTGGCATCAAAGTTCCTTAAGCCCTAACTCACTCACCGGTGCTAATGCAGAGTCAAGTCATCATTATACAGTAAATATTGGTGTGAAAAAGACTCTAATATTGGCCGCATCATGTGTGGAAATACATATTAAAAGGAAGCCTAGCCAGCAGGGAGGGAGGAGGAGGCTCACTACATGGTTTGGTCTCAAAGCTAACAGGCTATATTTTCACCTGCAAGGGTAGATATATATTTTCTGCTTACTTTTTGCCTTATTTTACAGCCTTTGACAGAGAGGAAAGTAATACACACAAACTGATCACAAATGCTTTGATATATAATATGAAATGGTTTGTGTGAGGGGTGATTTTCTCATTTTCTTGCTTGGAGGACCATTAAGAAACATGATCCCTGCCACCACCGGGTTAAGTTAAAGTTTTCTAAAGAAAGAATTGCTACATTACATTTGTAAGTCACTGACACAACAAAAACACTCACCACCATCACTTTGTTGATGCGTCATGGACAGCGATATTAGGTAGGGTTAGATACACGGGAGCCAAGGTTCAGAGGAGCTGCTTCGTGCAGACTCCTATGTTCTTATGTCACTGGACGAGGTGGAAGGATGCTTGGGTGCCATAGTAGGGGTCAAAATGCAGTGTGTGTATTCCAGAGAAACGTTCCACTCACAGTGCTGGCTAGCTTCAGACTGAGGAGAAAGACAGCGTCTCCGCCATAGCAGGGCACGATAACAGAAAACCTTATTCCCGATAACCGATAACTGATAATGAAAAACCTTAACAACACCCTGCGCCGTATCCGAGATCGCCACGCTCGCTAAATTTCAAATGTCGCTATTGAATATAACAAGCTTTCAGCCATAAACTCAACATAATCATCATGTATTATATATGAAAACATGCAGAATTAAATGGTACACATAAAGAAACTCACTACGGCCAGGCCAAAACAACACCCCGCACCGTATCCGAGATCGCCACGCGCGTCAAATTTCAAATGTCGCTATTGAATATAACAAGCTTTCAGCCATAAACTCAACATAATCATCATGTATTATATATGAAAACATGCAGAATTAAATGGTGCACATAAAGAAACTCACTACGGCCAGGCCAAAACAACACCCTCTGCTGTATCCGAGATCGCCAGCGCTAAATTTCAAATGTCGCTATTGAATATAACAAGCTTTCAGCCATAAACTCAACATAATCATCATGTATTATATATGAAAACATGCAGAATTACATGGTGCACATAAAGAAACTCACTACGGCCGGGCCAAAACAGCGCCCTCTGCGGTGTCGGAGATCGCCAAGCGCTAAATTTCAAATGTCTATATTGAATATAACAAGCTTTCAGCCATAAACTCAACATAATCATCATGTATTATATATGAAAACATGCAGAATTAAATGGTGCACATAAAGAAACTCACTACGGCCGGGCCAAAACAGCGCCCTGCGCCGTATCCGAGATCGCCACGCGCGCCAAATTTCAAATGTCGCTATTGAATATAACAAGCTTTCAATATAAACTCAACATAATCATCATGTATTATATGAAAACATGCAGAATTAAATGGTGCACATAAAGAAACTCACTACGGCCGAGCCAAAACAACACCCGCACCCCTGCTGTATCCGAGATCGCTTGCCAAATTTCAAATGTCGCTATTGAATATAACAAGCTTTCAGCCTAAACTCAACATAATCATCATGTATTATATGAAAACATGCAGAATTACATGGTGCACATAAAGAAACTCACTAGCCGGGCCAAAACAGCGCCCTCTGCTCCGAGATCGCCACAGCTAAATTTCAAATGCCGCTATTGAATATAACAAGCTTTCAGCCATAAACTCAACATAATCATCATGTATTATATATGAAAACATGCAGAATTACATGGTGCACATAAAGAAACTCACTACGGCCGGGCCAATACAGCGCACTCTGCTGTATCCGAGATAAATTTCAAATGTCGCTATTGAATATAACAAGCTTTCAGCCATAAACTCAACATAATCATCATGTATTATATATGAAAACATGCAGAATTAAATGGTACATAAAGAAATTCACTACCTTGGCCAAAACAGCGCCCTCGCCGTATCCGAGATACTTAATGCCTTAAATTTCAAATGTCGCTATTGAATATAACAAGCTTTCAGCCATAAACTCAACATAATCATCATGTATTATATGAAAACATGCAGAATTAAATGGTGCACATAAAGAAACTCACTATGGCCAGGCCAAACAACACCCTGCACCGTATCCGAGATCGCTATTCGCGTGTACGTCAAATTTCAAATGTCGCTATTGAATATAACAAGGTTTCAGCCATAAACTCAACATAATCATCATGTATTATATATGAAAACATGCAGAATTAAATGGTCCACATAAAGAAACTCACTACGGCCAGGCCAAAACAGCGCCCTCTGCATATCCGAGATCGCCACGCTAAATTTAAAATGTAGCTATTGAATATAACAAGCTTTCAGCCATAAACTCAACATAATCATCATGTATTATATATGAAAACATGCAGAATTAAATGGTGCACATAAAGAAACTCACTACGGCCGGGCCAAAACAGTGCCCCGCGCCGTATCCAGGATCGCCGCGTGCCAAATTTCAAATGTCGCTATTGAATATAACAAGTTTTCAGCCATAAACTCAACATAATCATCATGTATTATATATGAAAACATGCAGAATTAAATGGTGCACATAAAGAAACTCACTACGGCCGGGCCAAAACAACACCCCGCACCGTATCCGAGATCGCCATGCGCCAAATTTCAAATGTCGCTATTGAATATAACAAGGTTTCAGCCATAAACTCAACATAATCATCATGTATTATATATGAAAACATGCAGAATTACATGGTGCACATAAAGAAATTCACTACGGCCGGGCCAAAACAGTGCCCTCAGCCGTATCCGAGATCGCCATTAGCGCGAAATTTCAAATGTCGCTATTGAATATAACAAGCTTTCAGCCATAAACTCAGCATAATCATCATGTTTAAAAATGAAAAAAATCAGAAATAAAATGTGCACATAAAGAAACACACTACAGCCAGGCCAAAACAACACCTCGCACCGTATCCGAGATGCGTGCCAAATTTCAAATGTCGCTATTGAATATAACAAGCTTTCAATATAAACTCAACATAATCATCATGTATTATATATGAAAACATGCAGAATTACATGGTGCACATAAAGAAACTCACTACGGCCGGGCCAAAACAGCGCCCTCTGCTGTGTCCGAGATCGCCATTCGCGCTAAATTTCAAATGTCGCTATTGAATATAACAAGCTTTCAGCCATAAACTCAACATAATCATCATGTATTATATATGAAAACATGCAGAATTAAATGGTGCACATAAAGAAACTCACTACGGCCGGGCCAAAACAGCGCCCTCTGCCGTGTCCGAGATCGCCACGTTCAAATTTCAAATGTCGCTATTGAATATAACAAGCTTTCAGCCATAAACTCAACATAATCATCATGTAAGTCTAGGTGAGTAGGGTAGTAGTAGCCTAGTATAGTAAAATCACTGAGAGCTGATGCCTACATATATATATATATATATATATATATATATATATATATATATATATATATATATATATATATCTATATATATATATATTTATATATATATATATATATCTATCTATATATCTATCTTTAACTCAAACACACACACACACACACACACACACACACACACGTCAATATGGTCACTGGGCACAGCATGGTGAGCTCTCTTCCTCTCCTTGCCAGCCTCACTGGTTATTTGTTTTCCTGAGACAGATTTATTTACGATAATGACCATTTTTTAGTAAGTATTAAACTGTTTGCATGGAGAAAATAAGGAGAAAGAAAAGGTGTGAAATATGCACTTTAAATTTGGTATTGGCCAGCAGCCTCATCAGTGGCTGTCAGCCAGTGAGGAACAGGGAAAACTGACACGCTCTCCCTGTGGAAGGTGCTTCTCCTCAGCCAATCCATTTTAGTAGTACTGGGAATGAGGAGGCGCAACAGAGGTGAGCGGGGGAGGACAGGTCGACTGGTGTTCAGTAAAATTGTAAGATACGAATACCCTACGACGTGACGTGTTATATTAAGTGTCAGCAGTACTACATTTGTAATTGCAGGAAGGTGGGTGGTGAGTTATGCGCATAGCTGGGCGTTATCGCGATACTTTATCGCTGATAACAAAATCGGGTTGTCGGCCATCCGCTGCTTATTTAAATATATATCGGTATCTTCGTTATTTTTGTAACCAAACTAGTGATAATCGCTACTTTTTTTCCGCCTCAGAAAAAAAAACACGTTGTCTCCTCCCTACTCGCATGCGTGGCCCGGGTGCCCGGTATTTTATGAAAAAACTTGGGGGTATGAATTATCTTTGGCGAAGAGATTTCGTACTTAGATCATCAACATTAAAATACTAGGTTGTTTTTTTATGTTAGACTCAAAAATCAATACATCAAAGAGAAAAATCATTTAGCTTTGCCCCAGAATGATTATTCACTACCTCAAATTTGATATTCCATATTCGTTTGTGAGCATGCCATGGTGTTGAAGGCACCCGGTGTTGTGTTATTTGGTGTCCCATCGTCAAAAGCTGGCGCTTGTGTTAACAAACACTGGTCTCTCGTGAACTGCGCATGTTCAGACCAGTAAGCATAGACCTGTACAGTATCACAAAGCTTTTTAACACATTAAGACCAGTTGCTGGAAGGCTGAATCAGACATACAGTACAACCATCCTCGCTGTTTCTAGAACGACACTCTGTACATATAAATACAACTCGTACAGAGTGTCGATCTCGAAACATCAGGGCTGGTGGTAATGTACTATGTCTGATTCAGCCTTCCAGCAACTCTAAATTACGGTTAAAAGCTTTGTGAGACTGTTCAGGTCTACGCTTGCTGGTCTGAGCATGTGCAGTTCACGAGAGACCAGTGTTTGTCGGTGGGGACGCCAAATAACACAACACGGTTCAGGCGTTTCTAGTATTACCGTCCATGTGTACGTGTCAACGTGTGGTTTTCAGATTTTGTAAGTTTTTAAAAATACAGATAATGAAAATATGAATTCATCTATGTTTTTTATTTGAAATATCAATATAGTATCGTTTTCGCCTATCGGACTTATCGCTAGCTAGTATCGGAATTGTGGATTAATATCGGGTATCGGTTATCGCCTATATTTGTGTTTCCAGTTAACGAATATCGGTTATCACCGATAAGGTTTTCCATTATCAGTTATCGGTTATCGGGAATAAGGTTTTCTGTTATCGTGCCCTGCTATGGTTATGCGAGCCAGGGTGGGCACCTGCTGGAGGCTAGGTGGGCGCGGGGTGGATAGGTTTAGTAGGGTTGAGTAAACGTGAGAATTACAATAACATTAATCCTCATGATTCCCTGGTAGCACGTATATAATTTGTTTAATATTATTAGGTAGTATTAATGGTTTATATGGATCATGTGTCCCTCGTTCAGTAAAAATAGTAGTAGTTGCTAATAGGCACACCTAACACAACCAAAATATGGGGTACACACTTGGCGCAGGGACTGTTTTGGGGTGTCATTGAAGGTAACGGGCTCAAGAGTGGCCTGTCCAGATATTTTGTTTTTTATTTATTGATGATCCACGAGACATCCTAGAGTTAAATCAAAGTATGTGGTTATCTTTGTATTCATTCCTACACACTCTGGTAATATCTCTGTGGGGTCTGATTCACTTATTAGAGTGAAATTCTATTGTGGAAAACAGCCACAAATTCGTGTCACTGGTGAAAATGAAACTGATAATTTAAATTTTGCCACCATGAAATATATACAAATAGATAAATATGAGTGACTTCACCTGCTTGATGTTTACACAGTTAATTGACACCAAACTTGATTTGCAGACACCACCAAACGAAGAAGAGGAGGAGGAGGACTGGGAAGAAGACGAGGAACACAGGAGGAACCCATTGGTGAGTGTTAATTTATTTTTTTCTAAAATGGTTAACGAGCAATCAAGGAATTTTTATAATAAGGAGGGAAAGTGTGATGTTTTTTTGTAGTTTTGATAAGTTGTCGAGGGGGAGAAGGCCCCCATTAGATAGCTTACACTATAGCTGGTCTGTTTCGTTAGGGGGGTCCATGGCTGCAAAAGGGGGGGTTATATACATCCATTTAGACTTTGTGGATCATTTTAGTGGAGGTAATTCTCTCTCTCTCTCTCTCTCTCTCTCTCTCTCTCTCTCTCTCTCTCTCTCTCTCTCTCTCTCTCTCTCTCTCTCTCTCTCTCTCCATTATCTATCTTGGTCGCTTCCATTAAAATCTTTCTTATATTTTCTCCCTCTCAGCAACAGCTTTCTCCCTCTCTGTTCCGTCCTTCTTGGCTCGGGGGCTCTTAAACAAGGCGTCACAGTGCAGGGCGGCGTTAACATGAGCCCAATCAGAGTGGGATGGACGCAGGAGAGGTTTGAATTTAATCTGGGTTTTGATGACACAATATTAACTATATCCTGGGATTGGTATTATAAGACACTTTTGCTTCTCATGTCAACTATGTTCTGTATTTCTGAAGGTCAAAGAGGGGGCAATCGGGTTCTAATGAGTGTTTCTTCATGTTCATGGTACAGAGGAAGGGTCACACTACCACCTGGTCATAAAACTATACTCCTGGAAATGTCAAAGACTCCTAGGAAAGCCTTGCCAAATATGTGTTTCTTTAGGTTCAGGGTACAGAGGAAGGGTCAAACTACCACCTGGTCATAAAACTATACTCCTGGAAATACCCAAGACTCCTAGGAAAGCCTTGCCAAATATGTGTTTCTTTAGGTTCATGGTACAGAGGAAGGTCAAACTACCACCAGGTCATAAAACTATCTCCTGGAAATGTCAAAACTCCTAGAAAGCCTTGCCAAATATGTGTTTCTTTAGGTTCGCGGTACAGAGGAAGGGTCAAACTACCACCAGGATCATAAAACTACTCCTGGAAATGTCAAGACTCCTCGAAAGCCTTGCCAAATATGTGTTTCTTTAAGTTCAGGGTACAGAAGAATGATCAAACTACCACCTGTGTCCTAAAACTATACTCCTGGAAATGTCCAAGACTCCTACGAAAGTCTTGCCAAATATGTGTTTTTTAGGTTCATGGTACAGAGGAAGGGTCATACTACCATCAGGGTCATAAAACTACCCCTGGAAATCCCCTCAATGCCTATGAAAGCCTTGTCAAATATGTGTTTCTTAGGTTCACGGTACAGAAGGGTCATAGTACCACTAGGGTCATAAAACACCCCTGGAAATGTCTAAACTCCTTGAAAGCCTTGTCAAATGTGTGTTTCTTCAGGTTCACGGTACAGAAGAAGGGTCACACTACCACCAGGGCCATAAAACTACCCCTGGAGATGACCAAAACTCCTACAGCCTTGTTAAATGTGTGTTTCTTTAGGTTCATGGTACAGAGGAAGGGTCACACTACCACAAGTGTCTTAAAACTGCGCCAGGAAATGCCCCAAACTCCTATGAAAGCCTTGTCAAATGTGTTTCTTTAGGTTCATGGTACAGAGGAAGGGTCACACCACCTGTGTCCTAAAACTACCCCTGAAATGCCCCAAACTCCTACAAGCCTTGCCAAATATGTTTCTTTAGGTTCATGGTACAGAGGAAGGTCACTACCACCATGCATAAAACTACCCTGGAAATACCCAAAACTCCTACGAAAGCCTTGTCAAATGTGTGTTTCTTTACGTTCATGGTACAGAGGAAGGGTCACACTACCACCAGGGTCATAAAAATACCCCTGGAAATGCATAAAACACCCTCGAAAGCCTTGTCAAATGTGTTTCTTTAGGTTCACAGTACAGAAGAATGGTCACACTACCACCAGGGCCAGAAAACTAGCCCCGGAAATGCCCAAAACTCCTATGAAAGCTTTGCCAAATGTGTGTTTCTTTAGGTTCATGGTACAGAGGAAGGGTCACACTACCACGTGTCTTATAACTACCCCTGGACATACCCTACACACACTCGCCGCTCCATTCACTCCACCAAGAGGTACTTTCATGAGTCCAAAGTACCTTGATTCACTTCCTGATGTCCAGCACTCTATAATTCTTATCAAAAGTTAGCCTGTTCTCACGCCAAGCATCTTTCATTCTCCTTAATCATGATATTATTGTACCGTGTGGGACCCAGCCTCCTGGTACTGAAGGGAAGTGTGCTGTTACGTATATGCGGTTACAGGTATGTGGTACCTAACATTGGGACCTGTTTGGGTGAGCTACGAGTGCGGATCTTTGCTCTATCTCCAGAGTCTGTGTAGTTCACTGTAAGTCAGATTATACTGCTTACTGTACCAGGAATGACCTTCTGAATAAAGCCTGTATTCTTGAACTTCATGACACCGCAGTTTGCTTGTTTGAAAAGCTGTTATGACTGTTTCCCAAAGCCACAGAGAAGGCTAACCGGGTTTTCATGGGTGGTTTAACCGTTCATGGTGCAGAGGGAGTGTAACCCTTCTACTGTACCAAGAACCTCAAACATTGTATTGGTTGTAATAGTGTCGTATTCAAAAACATTTTGTCCCCTGAGTGAGGTCAACTGACAGGGCTTTCATAGGAGTTTTGGGCATTTCCAGGGAGTGGTTTACCATGAACCTATAAACCAAGTCAAAAGAACCCAATTCATCTCCTTTACGGCCTTTGGAAGTAGCTGATGTGAGGAGCGGAAATGTCCGAGGCTCACATTCTTGAAAAAGCCATCCCGAGAGACTTGTATTTAAGGCTTCCGTAGGAGGTTTGGGCATTTCCAGGGGTAGTTTTATGACCCTGGTGATAGATTAACCCTTCCTATGTACCATGAACCTTCAAAACCACTCAATTAGAACCCGATTGATCTCCTTTTTGGCATCTGACAGTCACATTCTTAAAAAATATCGTTCCAAGCGCACACATTTGACAGGCTTTTGTAGGAGTTGTGAGAATTTCCAGGGGCAGTTTGATGACCCAGGTGGTAGTTTTAACTTTCTCCTTACCATGAATCTTAAACAAGACTCTTGAGAGCTTGTTTGATCTCCTTATTGACCTTTGCAAGTAGCTGACGTGAGGGGCGGAAGGGTCTGCCTCATAGATCTTAGGAAGGAAAGTTTGAGACGTACCTTGAATCAGCTCCTTGACGACAGTAGACTCCATGGCTGGCGTTCCTTCCTCCTTGTCTTCCTCAAATTCCAGACTTTCCTCCTCTGTGATGTACCTTTCTCTCTCTCTCTCAGTTCTAATCATTCCTTCTTTATTTAGTTTTATTTATATATATATCATCATCTGTTTTACTTCCCTTTACTTACCTTAATCTCTCTCTTCTCCTCCTCACTTTCCTCCTCTCATACGTACATCCTTCTCGGTAAATCCTTTTCACTGTATCGTATATATAGAGTTCCATTATTTGCTTGTTTCCCTTCCTCCTCATCTCTTAACATATAAACGAGGCTTCCGGCAGAGAAATCTTTAGGCACGATGACCTATTGTTATGTATATTAGAGTACGGTAACACACTGAGAACAGATTACGAGACTTCCAGCCCTCCGTACATTCTATACAAGGTTTATTTTCCCTTGCAAGTTACTATATCTTGTTTTTCCTTTCGCCCCTTGCTAACTAGAACATAATTATTGCTATATTGCTCTTGTCACGATGTGTACGTTACAAGGGAAAGTGACCCTCCGTCTGCCCCATAAAAGTTGAGCTTCCATTTTGATTCGTCCCTCGTTCATCCTTGGAGGGGTAGTCTGTCTGTCTTTCCCAGTGCAAATTAGAGTTAAATTGCTATGTTATGATACTAATTGCAAGGCGAAAGAGACCCTCCGTACACTTTACACAAGGGTCGCCATTCCTAATGTCACCTCACTTCTCTGCTGTACGCCTCAAATGTTTTAGTCTGTGATATGTTATCTGCTTTCTCTTTGTCTAAGGTATTTATGTCATAGTAATAATCTCATGTCTGTCTTATTTTCTTCTTGTTTCCACGTCTTTTATTTCATATGTTCTTATTGTCTCTTAATTTCCATTGCTTTTTCAATGACTTTTGAGCTCTTTTATGTATACAATCTCTCCTCTTGTTAGTTCCCTTCGTTGTCTTCTCTTATATCTCAATATCTTGTTTCCAATTCATATATAATTCTTTTTATATTATAAGTTTTTTTTTCTGTATGAAAATTGGTTCCTCCCTTTAATATATATAGAATTAGCTTAAGTCAATTATACCTAAAAAAGTGTCCGGGGATATTAGCTAAATGGGTTTGGGGCAAGATAAAGTCATAGGTGTAGCTCTTAACTTTATTTATAAGACTTCATAGTACAGATACAGTTCACATCTTCTGTGACTGGCTTACAGAACTCCCTTGCAGAGAAAAGTACAAGTCATCAGAGTTGACTAACACGACTTCTTTTCCTTCGGCAGAATTGAACGGACATCTCGGTCTGCCTGCGGGACACCGCACACTCTGGAAGAAGAAAGAACACCAAGATGTCAAGTTCCTGCAGAATCAGCCTCTTAGTGAAGGAAATGTGCTCTATTTATTTAATAAATGATTGACAAAAAAATAATTTTGTATTTATTTTAGAAAATTATATAGCTCACTTTTTGCATATATGTTGCAATACTATGCAATAAGTATATCCTGCAATAAGTTACAATATATATATTGCAAATACTATAATAAGTATATCCTGCAATAAGTACAATATATATATATATATATATATATATATATATATATATATATATATATATATATATATATATATATATATATATATATATATATATATATATATATATATATATATATATATATATATATATATATATATATATATATATATATATATATATATATATATATATATATATATATATATATATATATATATATATATATATATATATATATATATATATATATATATATATATATGTGTTATATATATATATATATATATATATATATATATATATATATATATATATATATATATATATATATATATATATATATATATATATATATATATATATATATATATATATATATATATATATATATATATATATATATATATATATATATATATATATATATATATATATATATATATATATATATATATATATATATATATATATATATATACTATGCAATAAGTATATCCTGCAATAAGTTACAGCTATATATATTTATGCAATATATATAATATATATATATATAATACTATATAAGTATATCCTGCAATATATATATATATATATATATATATATATATATATATATATATATATATATATATATATATATATATATATATATATATATATATATATATATATATATATATATATATATATATATATATATATATATATATTGCAATACTATGCAATAAGTATATCCTGCAATAAGTTAATATATATATATTGCAATACTATACAATATATCCTGCATTGTTATAAAGTTGGCAATATATATATATATATATATATATATATATATATATATATATATATATATATATATATATATATTGCAATACTATGCAATAAGTTGCCAATAAATAGAAGAGGAGGAATGGAAGAGGAGATGAGTAAAAGAGGAGAGTAAAAAGAAGGAGAGTAAAGATGAGTCAAAATGAGGAAAATGAGTTAAAAGAAGAATGAAAAGGAAAAGTTGAGAGGAGGGGAGCTTGGAGAGAGAGCAGAAGAGAGGAGTGGTAATTGGAGAGAGGAGCGTAGACGTATAAACAATTACCAAAACGCCAAATGTAAATTAAACAAATATGTCGGCAAGAGAAGCCTGAACCACACACAGAAAGAGAGAACAGAGGTGAAATCTGTGACAGCCGAAGCAAATTTTACACCAAACTTCTACAAGACGTCCAGCTAAAGATGGGCATAAGAGACCTTATGTAATATGGTAAAGGCAAGGGTTTAGGGAGTCTCATATAGTGTTCTGGGGGAGGGAATCAACCCCTAATATACTCGAGAACAGGTGTCACATAAACCCTATCTTGGCTGGACGTCTCTGTCATATTACGCAACTGAGGAGGAACAGAATGACAGAAATAACATGGAATGGATACAGACAAAATAATCATTAAGAAAGACACTGGTACGACACCTATACGTATAAAAACAGAGGAAAAATCTAACAAATTGCGTCAGGATCTGAGAAACCGGGAAGCAAACATTACAAAACTGCCTGGCGTCCAGCCGAGATGGGCACGTGGGACCTTGTATATGTTATAAGCAAGGGGTCGGGAGTCTTAGCCAAAATGTGTTCTGGGAGGAAACTGAACCCATAATTTACTGAAGAACAGGTCACTTAAACCCTCTCAGCAGGACCCCTCGTATATAAAACATTACAAGCACTGACTAGGAAGACGGACTGATTATGTGTAGAGAGAGAGAAAGTGGGGAGGAGGAAATACACAATGGAAGGAGATAAAATGAGAATAATAAATATACGAAGGGAGAGAAAGGTCCAGAGATGGAGGTATAAAGGGAGGAAGGACGAAGAGGCAGTCACCACAGGCCAGCCAACACCTCCAGGTAGGCACTTGTCACGGACCTTGACGAGAGGCAAACAGAAACCCCAAAAAACAATGACAAAAGTAAGTACAAGAACTGGAATAGCAGGAGAATGGAAATATAGGAAGATGCGGATACAAGGAGGGTTGAGAAAAACTTAGCAACTGGAAAGTAGAATGTGGAGCCATGTATATGAGGCTGGGGGCACTATTATAAAGGGAAAGTCATGAATTATTTTTATTAATCTTATGAAAAGTAAACCAGAATTTACGACAAGTGGGGGTGGGGAGAGAGAGAGAGAGAGAGAGATGATTTATTGAGGAATGACGGAAATAACAGGGAATGATATATAGACGAAATAATTATTAAGAAAGACACTGAGGTACTAACAACACCTATACGTAGAGGAGGAAGTGAGAGGAGGAGGAGAGAGATTAAGGTAAGTAAAACAGAGGAGACGATGAGGATAATTATAAATAAAAGAGAAGTAAATAAAGGAGGAAGGATTAGAAATGAGAGAGAGAGAGAGAGAGAGAGAGAGAGAGAGAGAGAGAGAGAGAGAGAGAGAGAGAGAGAAACACACAACACAGAGGAGAAAAAATTGAATGTAAAATTAAGATATGGAATTAAGATGAGGAAAGTCTGGAATTTGAGGAAGAAAGAGGAAGGAACCCAGCCATGGGTCTACTGTCGTCAAGGAGCCGATTCAAGGTACGTCCCAAACTTTCCTTCCTGAGATCTATGAGGCAGACCCTTCCGCCCCTAACGTCAGCCTCTTCCAAAGGTCAATAAGATCAATCAAGTTCTCACGTGTCTTTTTTTAAGATTCATGGTAAAGAGAAAGTTAAAATTACAACCAGGGAATGCTCACAACTCCTACGAAAGCTTGTCACACTATCACAAGGTCACAAAACTACCCCTGGAAATGCCCCAAATTCCTAGGAAGGCCTTGGCAAATGTGTTTCTTAGGTTCAAGGTACAGAGGAAGGGTCACACGACCACCAGAGTAAAAGAAACTATCCCTAAAAGGCCCCAAAACTCCTCCAAAAGCCTGGTCAAATGTGTTGTATAGAGGTTCATGGTACAGCAGAAGGGTCACACTACCAACAGTCATAAACTACACCAAAATGCCTCGCACCACTCCTGGGAAAGCCTTGTGAAATGTTCTACAGAGGTTCCTGGTACAGAGGAAGGGTCACACTACCACCAGGGTCATAAAACTACCCCTGGAAATGCCTCCCACAGCTCCTGGGAAAGGCTTGTCAAATGTGTACGACAGAGGCTCATGGTACAGCAGAAGGGTCACTACCAACAGGGTCGTAAAACTACCCCTGGAAATGCCTCCCACAGCTCCTGGAAAAGCCTTGTCCAATGTGTTCTGCTTGAGTGCTGAGATGGCCCAGGAGTCTGTCCACACTGTCCTCATTATTAATCTTTTTTAATTCTGGCTATAGCAAATTAATTGATTAACCTTTGAAGTAAGTTCAGTAATAGTGTTGAAAAAGTACCATGAGAGGGAAAATCAAGAAAATGTAATAATTAAACTAATTCCAAGATTCATGGCGACCATTTTAAGGAAATTAATCCATTTAAAGTCTCAGTACAGAGAACTTTGAGGTCATTCATCACACACACATACACTATTATTTCTTCCTCGTTGTAAGTCTAAAACGACCTTTCCAGGAGTATAGTTTTATGACCAGGTGATAGTTTGACCCTTCCTCTGTACCCTGAACCTAAAGAAACACATATTTGGCAAGGCTTTCCTAGGAGTCTTTGACATTTCCAGGAGTATAGTTTTATGACCAGGTGGTAGTTTGACCCTTCCTCTGCACCCTGAACCTAAAGAAACACATATTTGGCAAGGCTTTCCTAGGAGTCTTTCACATTTCCAGGAGTATAGTTTTATGACCAGGTGGTAGTTTGACCCTTCCTCTGTACCCTGAACCTAAAGAAACACTCATTAGAACCCGATTGCCCCCTCTTTGACCTTCAGAAATACAGTACATAGTTGACATGAGAAGCAAAAGTGTCTTATAATACCAATCCCAGAATATAGTTAATATTGTGTCATCAAAACCCAGATTAAATTCAAACCTCTCCTGCGTCCATCCCACTCTGATTGGGCTCATGTTAACGCCTCCCTGCACTGTGACGCCTTGTTTAAGAGGCCCCCGAGCCAAGAAGGACGGAACAGAGAGGGAGAAAGCTGTTGCTGGAGGGAGAGAAAATATAAGAAAGATTTTAATGGAAGCGACCAAGATAGATACGGTGGAGAGAGAGAGAGAGAGAGAGAGAGAGAGAGAGAGAGAGAGAGAGAGAATTACCTCCACTAAAATGATCCACAAAGTCTAAATGGATGTATATAATCCCCCCTTTGCGCCCATGGACCCCCCTAATGAAACAGACCAGCTATAGTGTAAGCTATCTAATGGGGGCCTTCTCCCCCTCGACAACTTATCAAAACTACAAAAAAACATCACACTTTCCCTCCTTATTATAAAAATTCCTTGATTGCTCGTTAACCATTTTAGAAAAAAATAAATTAACACTCACCAATGGGTTCCTCCTGTGTTCCTCGTCTTCTTCTTCCTCCTCCTCCTCCTCCTCCTCTTCTTCGTTTGGTAGTGTCTGCAAATCAAGTTTGGTGTCAATTAACTGTGTAAACATCAAGCAGGTGAAGTCACTCAAATTTATCTATTTGTATATATTTCATGGTGGCAAAATTTAAATTATCAGTTTCATTTTCACCAGTGACACGAATTTGAGGCTGTTTTCCACAATAGAATTTCACTCTAATAAGTGAATCAGACCCCACAGAGATATTACCAGAGTGTGTAGGAATGAATACAAAGATAAACACATACTTTGATTTAACTCTAGGATGTCTCGTGGATCATCAATAAATAAAAAACAAAATATCTGGACAGGCCACTCTTGGCCCCGTTACCTTCAATGACGCCCCAAACAGTCCCTGCGCCAAGTGTGTAGCCCATATTTTGGTTGTGTTAGGTAACCTATTAGCAACTACTACTATTTTTACTGAACGAGGGACACAAGATCCATATAAACCATTAATACTACCTAATAATATTAAACAAATTATATACGTGCTACCAGGGAATCATGAGGATTAATGTTACTGTAATTCTCACGTTTACTCAACCCTACTAAACCTATCCACCCCGCCCACCTAGCCCTCCAGCAGGTGCCCACCCTGGCTCGCATAACCATAGCAGGGCACGATAACAGAAAACCTTATTCCCGATAACCGATAACTGATAATGGAAAACCTTATCGGTGATAACCGATATTCGTTAACTGGAAACACAAATATAGGCGATAACCGATACCCGATATTAATCCACAATTCCGATACTAGCTAGCGATAAGTCCGATAGGCGAAAACGATACTATATTGACATTTCAAATAAAAAACATAGATGAATTCATATTTTCATTATCTGTATTTTTAAAAACTTACAAAATCTGAAAACCACACGTTGACACGTACATATGGACGGTAATACTAGAAACGCCTGAACCGGTGTTGTGTTATTTGGCGTCCCCACCGACAAACACTGGTCTCTCGTGAACTGCACAATGCACATGCTCAGACCAGCAAGCGTAGACCTGAACAGTCTCACAAAGCTTTTTAACCGTAATTTAGAGTTGCTGGAAGGCTGAATCAGACATACAGTACCACTACCACCATCGATGTTTCTAGATCGACCTCTGTACGAGTTGTGTTATATGTACAGTGTCGTTCTAGAACAACAAGATGGTTGTACCACTGTATGTCTGATTCAGCCTTCCAACAACTGTCTTAATGTTAAAAAGCTTTGTGATACTATACAGATCTATGCTTACTAGTCTGAACATGCATACGAAGACCAGTGTTTGTGCTAGCGTAACTGTTAACCTAACATAACTTTGACGATGGGACACCAAATACCACAACACCGGGTGCCTTCAATACCATGGCATGCTCACAAAAGAATATTGAATATCAAATTTGAGGTAGTGAATAATCATTTTGGGGCAAAGCTAAATGATTTTTCTCTTTGATGTTTTCATTTTTGAGTCTAACATAAAAAAAAAACCTAGTATTTTCATGTTGATGATCTAAGTACGAAATCTCTTCGCCAAAGATAATTCATACCCCCAAGTTTTCATAAAAATACCGGGCACCCGGGCCACGTATGCAGTAGGGAGGAGACAACGTTTTTTTTTTTTTCTGAGGCGGAAAAAGTAGCGATTATCACTAGTTTGGTTACAAAAAATAACGAAGATACCGATATATATTTAAATAAGCAGCGGATGGCCGACAACCCGATTTTGTTATCAGCGATAAAGTATCGCGATAACGCCCAACTATCATAACTCACCACCCACCTTCCTGCAATTACAGCTGATAATGTAGTACTGCGAACACTTAATATAACACGTCACGTCGTAGGGTATTTGTATCTTACAATTTTACTGAACACCAGTCGACCTGTCCTCCCCCGCTCACCTCTGTTGCACCTCCTCATTCCCAGTACTACTAAAATGGATTGGCTGAGGAGAAGCACCTTCCACAGGGAGGCGTGTCAGTTTTCCCTGTTCCTCACTGGCTGACAGCCACTGATGAACTGCTGGCCAATACCAAATTTAAAGTGCATATTTCACACCTTTTCTTTCTCCTTATTTTCTCCATGCAAACAGTTTAATACTTACTAAAAAATGGTCATTATCGTAAATAAATCTGTCTCAGGAAAACAAATAACCAGTGAGGCTGGCAAGGAGAAGAGAGCTCACCATGCTGTGCCCAGTGACCATATTGACGTGTGTGTGTGTGTGTGTGTGTGTGATATACCAATACCCACTACATATATAAATATATATATATATATATATATATATATATATATATATATATATATATATATATATATATATATATATATATATATATATATATATATGATCAGCTCTCAGTGATTTTACTATACAAGGCTACTACCCTACTCACCTAGACTTACATGATGATTATGTTGAGTTTATGGCTGAAAGCTTGTTATATTCAATAGCGACATTTGAAATTTAGCCTTGCAATCTCGGACACAGCAGAGGGCGCTGTTTTGGCCAACCGTAGTGAGTTTCTTTATGTACCATGTAATTCTGCATGTTTTCATATATAATACATGATGATTATGTTGAGTTTATGGCTGAAAGCTTGTTATATTCGATAGCGATATTTGAAATTTGGCACAGCGCGATCTCGGATACGGTGCGAGTGTTGTTTAGCCTGGCCGTAGTGAGTTTCTTTATGTGCACCATTTAATTCTGCATGTTTTCGTATATAAAATGATGATTATGCTGAGTTTATGGCTGAAAGCTTGTTATATTCAATAGCGACATTTGAAATTTGGCGCGTGGCGATCTCGGATACGGCGCAGGCACTGTTTTGGCCCGGCCGTGGTGAATTTCTTTATGTGCACCATGTAATTCTGCATGTTTTCATATATAATACATGATGATTATGTTGAGTTTATGGCTGAAACCTTGTTATATTCAATAGCGACATTTGAAATTTGTGCAGCGGCGATCTCGGATCACGGTGCGAGGTGTTCTTTGGCCTGGCGTAGTGAGTTTCTTTTATGTGCACCATTTAATTCTGCATGTTTTCATATATAAAAATGATGATTATGCTGAGTTTATGGCTGAAAGCTTGTTATATTCAATAGCGACATTTGAAATTTGGCGGCGTGGCGATCTCGGATACGGCGCAGGGCACTGTTTTGGCCCAGCCGTAGTGAATGTCTTTGTGCACCATGTAATTCTGCATGTTTTCATATATAATACATGATGATTATGTTGAGTTTATGGCTGAAACCTTGTTATATTCAATAGCGACATTTTGAAATTTAAGCTGCGAATGGCGATCTCGGATGCGGTGCAGGGGCGTTGTTTTGGCCCGGCCGTGGTGAGATTCTTTATGTGTACCATTTAATTCTGCATGTTTTCATATATAATACATGATGATTATGCTGAGTTTATGGCTGAAAGCTTATTATATTCAATAGCAACATTTGAAATTTAGGCAGCGTGGCGATCTCGGATACAGCGCAGGGCGCTGTTTTGGCCCGGCCGTAATGAGTTTCTTTATGTACACCATTTAATTTCTGCATGTTTTAATATTTAATACATGATGATTATGTTGAGTTTATGGCTGTAAGCTTGTTATATTCAATAGCGACATTTGAAATTTAGAAGCGTAGCGGCGATCTCGGACACACAAGAGGGCGCTGTTTTGGCCCGGCCGTAGTGAGTTTCTTTATGTGCACCATTTAATTCTGCATGTTTTCATATAATACATGATGATTATGTTGAGTTTATGGCTGAAAGCTTGTTATATTCAATAGCGACATTTGAAATTTGCGTAGCAGCGGCGATCTCGGACACAGCAGAGGCGCTGTTTGGCCCAGCCGTAGTGAGTTTCTTTATGTGCACCATGTAATTCTGCATGTTTTCATATATAATACATGATGATTATGTTGAGTTTATGGCTGAAAGCTTGTTATATTGATAGCGACATTTGAAATTTGGCTGCAGCGATCTCGGATCGGTGAGGTGTTGTTTTGGCCTGGCATGGTAGTGAGTTTCTTTATGTGCACCATTTAATTCTGCATGTTTTCATATATAAAAATGATGATTATGCTGAGTTTATGGCTGAAAGCTTGTTATATTCAATAGCGACATTTGAAATTTGGCCGAGCGTGGCGATCTCGGATCTGACAGGGCACTGTTTTGGCCCGCCGTAGTGAGAATTCTTTATATGTACCTCATGTAATTCTGCATGTTTTCATATATAATACATGATGATTATGTTGAGTTATATGGCACGAAACCTTGTTATATTCAATAGCATTACATTTTGAAATTTAAGCGCGAATGGCTTATCTCGGATGTCTGACGATGCGGGTGTTGTTTTGGCCCGGCCGTGATGTGTTTCTTTTTATGTGTACCATTTAATTCTGCATGTTTTCATATATAATACATGATGATTATGCTGAGTTTTATGGCTGAAAGCTTGTTATATTCAATAGCAACATTTGAAATTTGGCAGCGTGGCGATCTCGCGATACGGCGCAGGGCGCTGTTTGGCCAATGCATGATGATAGTGAGTTTCTTTAGGTGCACCATTTAATTCTGCATGTTTTCACTTATATAATACATGATGATTATGTTGATGATGAGTTTATGGCTGAAAGCTTGTTATATTCAATAGCGAACCTTTGAAATTTAAGCATGTGTGGCGTATCTCGGACACAGCAGAGGGCGCTGTTTTGGCCAAACCGTAGTGAGGTTTCTTTATATTGCACCATGTAATTCTGCATGTTTTCATATATAATACATGATGATTATGTTGAGTTTATGGCTACGAAACCTTGTTATATTCAACAGCTTACATTTGAAATTTAGCTGGCACACAGCCAAAGCGATCTCGGATGCAAAGTGCGAGGTGTTGTTTTGGCCTGGCCGCAGTGAGTTTCTTTATATGCACCCCATTGTTAATTCTGCATGTTTCATATATATAAAATGATAATTATGCTGGTTTATGGCTGAAAGCTTGTTATATTCAATAGCGACATTTGAAATTTGTGAGTGTGGCGATCTGGGATCTGGTACAAGCCAGAACACTGTTTTTGGCCCGGCCGTAGTGTGAATTACTTTCTTATGTGCACCATGTAATTCTGCATGTTTTCATATATAATACATGATGATTATATTGAGTTATGGGTATTGAAACCTTGTTATATTCAATAGCGCATTTGAAATTTGCGTGGCGCGAATGGCGATCTCTGGGGATACGCAAGATGCGGGCGTTGTTTTGGCCCGGTCACTTAGTGAGTTTCTTTTTATGTGTACCATTTAATTCTGCATGTTTTCATATATAATACATGATGATTATGCTGAGTTTATGGCTGAAAGCAGTATATTCAATAGCGACATTTGAGGAATTTTGTAGCGTGGCGATCTCGGATACGGCGCGCTGTTTTTATGGCCCGGCAGAGTGAGTTTCTTTAAGTACCATTTAATTCTGCATAAGTTTTTCATATATAATACATGATGATTATGCTGAGTTATGGCTGAAAGCTTTGTTATATTCAATGCGACATTTTTTGAAATTTAGCGCGGCGATCTTGGGACCACAGCAGAGGGCGCTGTTTTTGGCAGCGCCGTAGTGAGTTCTTTATGTGCACCATGTAATTCTGCATGCTTTTCATATATAATACATGATGATTATGTTAGAGTTTATGGCTGAAAGCTTGTTATATTCAATAAGCGACATTTGAAATTTGGCACCGCATGAAGCGATCTCCGGGGATAATGGTGTCACGAAGGTGTTCTTCTAGCCCTGTGCAAATAGAGTTTCTTTATGTATCACCATTTAATTCTTCTGCATGTTTTCATATAAAAATGATGATTATGCTGAGTTTATGGCTGAAAGCTTGTTATATTCATAGCTTACATTTGAAATTTGGTGAGCGTGATGCGATCTTCGGATACGGCGCAGAGGCACTGTTTTTGGCCCGGCTTGCAGTGAATTTCTTTTATGCTACCCGCGTAATTCTGCATGTTTTTTCATATAATACATGTGATGATTATGTTGAGTTTATGGCTGAAACCTTGTTACATTCAATATAGCGACATTTGAAATTTAAGCGCGAATGGCGTATCTCCGGATCTCACAGTGCGAGGTGTTGCTTTGCTCCGGCCGTAGTGAGTTTCTATGTGTACCATTTAATTCTGCATGTTTTCCTTATATAATACATGATGAGGGTATGCTGAGTTTATATTGAACAGCTTGTTATATTCAATAGCAACATTTTGAAATTTTACGCCGCGGGCGATCTCGGATCTGGCGGATGCAGCGCGAGGCGCTGTTTTGGCCCGGCCGTAGTGAGTTTCTTTATGTGCACCATTTAATTCTGCATGTTTTCATATATAATACATGATGATTATGTTGAGTTTATGGCTGTGAAAGCTTGTTATATCTCAATAGCGACATTTGGGGAATTTAAAGCTGCTTATCTCGGACACAGCAGAGGGCTGCTTCTTTTGGCCAACCGTAGTGAGTTTCTTTATGTGCTTTTCATTTAATTCTGCATGTTTTCATATATAATACATGAGTGATTATGTTGGAGTTTATGGCTGAAAGCTTGTTATATATTCTAATAGCTTACATTTGAAATTTGCGCGCCGGCGATCCCGGACACAGCAGAGGGCGCTGTTTTGCCTTTCGGCTGTAGTGAGTTTCTTTATAGTGCACCATTTAATTCTGCATGTTTTTCATATAATGCCAATGATGAATTATGTTGAGTTTGCGGCTGAAAGCTTGTTATATTCGATAGCTTACATTTGAAATTTAGCACACGCCGGGTGATTCTCGGATGCTACAAAGTGCGAGGTGTTGTTTTTTAGCCTGGCCGTAGTGAAGTTTCTTTATGTAAAATTCATTTGAATTCTGCATGTTTTCATATATAAAAATGATGATTAAGCTGAGTTTATGGCTGAAAGCTTGTTATATTCAATAGCGCATTTGAAATTTAGCGAATGATGCGATCTCGGATACGTAAGTGTGGGCTTGTTTTGGCCTGGACGCCAGTGAAGTTCTTTTGTGTATACCATTTAACCCTGCATGTTTTCATATATAATACATATTGATGATTATGTTGAGTTTATGGCTGAAAGCTTGTTATATTCCATAAAGCGACATTTGAAATTTGGCACATCGCGTGGCGATCTCTTGATACGGTGCGAGGTGTTGTTTTGGTCTGGCTTAGTGAGGTTTCTTTATGTGCACCATTTAATTCTGCATGTTTTCATATATAAAGAAAATGATAATTATGCTTTTTGAGTTTATGGCTGAAAGCTTGTTATATTCAATAGCGACATTTGAAATTTGGCTAGCGTGGTGATCTTCGGATACGGCATGCAGGGCACCGTTTTGGCCTCGGCCGTAGTGAATTACTTTTATGTGCACCATGTAATTCTTGCATGTTTTCATATATAATACATGATGATTATGTTGAGTTTATGGCTGAAAACCTTGTTATATTCAATAATAGCGACATTTTTGAAATTTAGCTAATGTGAATAAGCGATCTCGGATACGGTAAAAGGGTGTTGCTCTTGGCCCGGCCATAGTGAGTTTCTTTTTATGTGTACCATTTAATTCTGCATGTTTTCATATAAAAATACATGATGATTATGCTGAGTTTATGGCTGAAAGCTTGTTATATTCAATAGCGACATTTTGAAATTTGGCGTGATGTGATCTCTCGGATACGGCGCAGGTAGCGCTGTTTTGGCCCGGCCGTAATGAGTTTCTTTATGTGCTTTCCATTTAATTCTGCAATGCTTTCATATATACGTTACGATGATTATGTTGAGTTTATGGCTGAAAGCTTGTTATATTCAATAGCGACATTTGAAATTTTGCGTAGCGCGCGTACATCTCGACACAGCAAGAGGCGCTGTTTTGGCTAACCGGCCGTAGTGAGTTTCTTTATGAACCATGTAATTCTGCATGTTTTCATATATAATACATGATGATTATGTTGAGTTATATTGAAAGCTTGTTATATTCAATAGCTTACATTTGAGGAATTTAAGGCCAAGTATCCCCGGGACACGCAGAGGGCGCTGTTTTGCCTAATACGTAGTGAGGTTTTGTTTTATGTGCAAATTCATGTAATTCTGCAGCGTTTTCATATATAATACATGATGATTTATGTTGAGTTTATGGCTGAAAGAAACTTGTTATAATATTCAATAGCGACATTTGAAATTTAGCGAGCGTGGCGATCTCGGACACAGCAGAGGCGCTGTTTTGGCCCCCGTAGTGAGTTTCTTTATGTGCACCATTTAATTCTGCATGTTTTCATATATAATACATGATGATTATGTTGAGTTTATGGCTGAAAGCTTGTTATATTCAATAGCGACATTTGAAATTTAGGCGTGGCGATCTCGGATACAGCAGGCGCTGTTTTTGGCCCAACCGTAGTGAGTTTCTTTATGTGCACCATTTAATTCTGCATGTTTTCATATATAATACATGATGATTATGTTGAGTTTATGGCTGAAAGCTTGTTATATTCAATAGCGACATTTGAAATTTAAGCGTGGCGATCTCGGACTGGCAGAGGGCTGTTTTTTGGCCCGGCAGTTAGTGAGTTTCTTTATGTGCCCTGCTAATTCTGCATGTCTTTCATATATAATACATGATGATTATGTTGAGTTTATGGCTGAAAGCTTGTTATATTCAATAGCGACATTTGAAATTTAGCACATGGCGATCTCGGATACGCAAGTGCAGGCTTGTTTTGGCCTGGCCGTAGTGAGTTTCTTTATGTGCACCATTTAATTCTGCATGTTTTCATATATAAACATGATGATTATGTTGAGTTTATGGCTGAAAGCTTGTTATATTCAATAGCGACATTTGAAATTTGGCGGCGTGGCGATCTCGGATACGGATGAGGGCGCTGTTTTGGCCCGGCCGTAGTGAGTTTCTTTATGTGCACCATGTAATTCTGCATGTTTTCATATATAATACATGATGATTATGTTGAGTTTATGGCTGAAACCTTGTATATTCAATAGCGACATTTGAAATTTATGCGAATGGGTGAAGATCTCGGATAGCTGTTGAGGCGTTGTTTTGGCCCGGCCGTAGTGAGTTTCTTTATGTGCACCATTTAATTCTGCATGTTTTCATATATATACATGATGATTATGTTGAGTTTATGGCTGAAACCTTGTTATATTCAATAGCGACATTTGAAATTTGGCACCATGGCGATCTCGGATACGGTGCAGAGGGCACTGTTTGGCCCGGCCGTGGTAGATTTCTTTATGTGTGCACCATTTAATTCTGCATGTTTTCATATATAAAATGATGATTATGATGAGTTTATGGCTGAAACCTTGTTATATTCAATAGCGACATTTGAAATTTGGCGGGGCGATCTCGGATACGGCGCGGCGTTGTTTTGGCCCGGCCGTAGTGAGTTTCTTTATGTGTACCATTTAATTCTGCATGTTTTCATATATAATACATGATGATTATGTTGAGTTTATGGCTGAAACCTTGTTATATTCAATAGCGACATTTGAAATTTTCGATCTCGGATTGAACATTTTACATTTTGGCTCAATATAACATTTCACCCTTTGGGGGCTTCTGGCAGGGTAATGAAGGCAGGGCAGGAAGTGAGTGAAAGCTTACCTATTTCTCCAAGCTGCTGAAAAGCTTGTTGGTGAAGAATTACTTGTCAGTGAAGAGACTGTTGTTGAGGTGAGGAGTGCCCTGTGTTATGGCACCTCCGGCACTGCTACACCAACCTGCAAATATGTGTCCACTCTCAAAGTCTTGTACCGGGAAGACAGCATGGGATAATATATTGCTAATCTCTCTCTCTATCAAGGGCTGTATAATAAAAGATAATTAATAGATAACCTCTCTCTCATATTTTTTTTTTACATACTTTTCTTCCTCTACCCTCCCTCTCTCTCTCTCTCCCCTCATAACTCTATACATACAGCCAGGCCTATACTTTGAGGCAGTGCCAACCACTGCACCACAAGCCACCCCCAAAAAACTATGGAACTCAATATTCATTAATTTCATAAAATATGTCCTTTCTGTTGAATATTGATATCTGAAACAGTTGGCAACATTAGCACAAGAGAACTCACTAAACTCAGTACATGTATTTTCCACCAGTTGGTCAGTCACAGCCAGTGCCTCTGCAGTTTGCTTTTGTGAGATTACCAGCTCAGTGGCATCTACGTGTATGCTTGTTAAGTCCTGTTGCTTTCTTTGCTTTACCAGAGACATACAAAGTGAGATTCAAAGGGTTAACCTGAAAAGTTTTCCTGCAGCTGATCAGCTGGCAGACCAAAGCTACTAACCTATCTTTTTAAAATTCCCTCAGTGTTGGAGGAAAGGCAAGAGCAGGACTTTAGCAAGTACAATAACTTTATATCGAGAGTTCAAAACTTTAAATAGTGAGTTCAAGGATTAATTCATATCAATTGTCAAAGCCTACTTATAAATTTATAATAATGTGATTCTTCTTGTTGTTTTGTGGTATATACCTGAAGAGAATAAATGAATCATTTCAAATGAATTCGTTGTTTTCCTTTACCATCTTTTGAGCACACCATTTAACTCATGGAATACTTTTACTAAAAAAAATCAAATAAAAAAAAAAATCATGATTTTGTTTGGTAATAACAATCATGATTTTTTAGTAAAGAAATCAAAGATTTAATCATCTGATTAAATCAATTTGATTTAATCATTGCCAACCCTGCTTGATTATTTCTTTAGTGACAAATTTTGCTATTATCCAGAAGCTACATATTCAAGGCACTGTACAGGGGATCCTCAGCTATGATGCCCTCCACCTATGACTATTTCAGGTTAAGACACAACCCACAAATTATTAAGTTTGGAAAGTTTGGTTTTGTGGGCACAACATCTGTGGTCATATGCCGGAGAGAGACAGGAGGGAAGGAATTATAGAAGGAACAGACCCCAGGAGACGGGACACAACCCCTGATTAATACCTGGTACACTGCTGGGTGGACAGGGCTATGTAGTATCGGAAAAGCCGCCCAAATTTTCCACTCCGCCTGGGAATCGAACCCAGGCTCTCTCGGTTGTGAAAAGTGTGCTAACCACTGCACCACAAAGCCCCCTGCAAATATGTGTCCACTGTCAAAGTCTTGTATTGGGAAAGACAGCACTGGATAAGATATTCTATAGTCTCTCTCTATCAAGGACTGTAATTAACCTTTGGTTGCTAAATACTTGCAGGGAGGACTAGCGTAACTTGCCGCTGGTGCTAAACCCTCCCTGCGAGTTCCAGGGCCCAAATTTACAATTAATCTTAATCTTTAACTTAAAAGTTCCACTGAATCTCAAGTTTAACTTATAGCTGAGCTTAAATGAAAAAATAAGTTCAACTTCACTCAGCAGCTGATCCAGTTTGAAAATTTGTCCTGGCAAAAGATGTATTTTTTAAATTGCAGAATTGCGACACTTCAGTGATTGAATATGTAGTAATACTACTTTATCAATGTTATATGATGATATACTTCAGAAATATGGGCATAATAAGGTAGTATTTATAAAATAAAGGTTACGTTTATCATCCGCGCAAGGTGATATTCTTTTTTTTTTTCTCTTGAATGTAAACACAGACACGCGTTCCTGTTCGTCTTCCTCATTCCTGCATCACCCGCCCTCTGACGAGGTAATCATGGAAAATATTGCCGCTTTCACTTCTCCCAAGAGGAAAAGGGGAGTGAATTGGAGAGACTGCCACACTCTACACATAGTAAGTAAGTAAGTAAGTAAGTAAATATTTATTGCCTTTAAAATATAAGAATATTGTTATATAAACATAACATAAAACATGGCAATGGCACAGCCTGTCAAGCCGAAGCTTCCCGACAGACATGGAATTATATTATTTTATTTAATGTTTACATTGGCACAAAATTGGTACCTAATATATTATTAACTAACGTATAGAACAATAAGAATAATTATAATAATATGTTGCTGAGAATAACAATAACAATATCAATTATAATAATAATAATAATAATAATAATAATAATAATAATAATAATAATATGAACATTACACTTGTGAAACTAAGTTCATACCACACACTACAATTGATTACTACTTTGACAATTATATAAATAAGTTTTCACAGATTTTTTAAAAATGGATAAATTTATATGATTGAGAAGAGTCTTAATATGTAGAGGCAATGAATTCCACATTTGGGGACCTGAGTATAATATACTGTGCTTAAAGAGAGAAGTTCTGAACTGTGGACATATGAGATTGATATCATTACCTCGAATGTTGTATGATGTGTACCAGTCTGAAAGGTTGACCTCCACAATACTGTGTAAGGCACTTGTAAATGCTTAACAATAAAAATATTTATGAATATTTGGAAAACTAAGAAAATTTTGTGTATTAATTATATTTCGTGTTGACTCAAACCTACTCATATAAAATATACACCTAAAAATTTTATTTTGAGCTACTGATATTTTCTTAATGAAGGACTGCCAAGTACAGGCCCAGACTGATACACAATAGGTGAGATGGGGATAACAAAGTGTGTAATAAATACTAGTGAGGATTCAGGTGTGAGATTATTGCGGACTCTGTATAACATACCGCACATCCTTGCTAATTTATTTGTGACAAATGAAATATGTTGATTCAATTCATATTCTCATCTATGTAAACACCCAAAAATTTTGTGAAATTTACTCTGTCTAATGTGTTTCTCTATGTTTATAGGAGGAATGTTATATTGTAATGAACGATTTTGAAAAATATGTAATTAGTTTTTGCAATATTCAGACTCAATTCATTAATTTTAGTCCAATAATTAATTTTTCTAGTTCTGTAACTAAATTTATATGAAGATCGTTAATGTTTACATTATTTAATAAAGATTTGTATCGTCAGCATAAATCGTATATTTGAATTTAGAACTTACATTAACAATGTCGTTTATATAGATGAGAAAGAGTATCGGTCCTAATATTGACCCCTGCGGTACACCCTTGTTGATTGCCCTAAAAGAAGAATACGTGGCGTTGCAATATACAGCTTGTGACCTATTGGTTAAATAACTTTCAAATAGTTTTAAGGGAATACCTCTAACGCCATAGTGACTTAGCTTACTCAATAAAATTTTGTGATTCAATGTATCGAATGCCTTAGATAAATCTATAAATATTCCAATTAAATAATGTTTCTTTTCTAAATACTGATATACATTAGATATGAACTGTAAAATAGCTGTTTCTGTGGAACGACCTGCCCTAAACCCATGCTGGTAGTCTGTGAGTAGATTATTGTTTTCAAAAAAATTTACAAGACGGGAAGTAATAACTTTTCAAAAACCTTGCTAAATGCTGGAAGTATTGAAATAGGTCTATAGTTTTTAATATCGGATCTACTGCCTGATTTAAGTAGTGGTACAACTTTGGCTTTTTTTAAGTGCATCCGGAAATATTCCAGTTTTAACATCAGATTCACTATGTGTTAATGGAATGGATATATTATTAGCTGTGCGTTTCAAAACAATTGGGAAATATCATCAAATCCGGAGGAAGAAGTTTTAAATGCCGTAATATATTTTTCAATTTCTAAGTTTGTGGCAGGAAATAAATACATAGAAAAATTGGGAGAGTTGTGTAAATAATTTAAAAATTCATTACCTACAGTTTCTGTTGCTTGCTGACTTGCTTTCAAAAAATGTTCATTAAATTTATCTGGAATGTTATAACAAATTGGTCGTAGCTCAATTTCACTGTTTTTACCATCTGTAGATCTACCTAATAAGTTATTTATTGACTTCCAGTGAGACTTAGGGTTGCCTTGGCTAGCTAATAGTTGGTCTTGGTGATACTTCTTCTTTGCTTCTTTTAAAAGTGATGTTAGTCTATTTCTGAAAGTCCTATATTGCTCTCAAAAGTTAAAGGCCATTTATATGCTAGTTTTTCAAGTCTATGTTTTTCTCTAATGCTCTTCTTTAATGCTGGAGTAATGTGTGGACTGCGATTATTTTTGTTACTAACTTTAATTGTTTTCTTAGGGAAGCAATTATCATAATTTGTTTTGAAATTGTTGTAAAATAGATTATAGGAGTTGTTAGGACATGTACAGTTTATGACATCAGACCAATCTGTGTGAGAAAGTGCAGCACTAAATGTGTCTAAAGCTTCCTGGGTGAACGTTCTTTTCGTTATGAATGTGGGAGGAGATGGAATATTACATTTAAATAAAGATATCACTGGAAAATGATCAGTAATATCAGTTTTGATTACATAATTTCCTACGTTGTTCTCAACACATGTGGACCAAATGTGATCTATAAGGGTGGCGGATGTGGCCGTAACTCGTGTTGGCAGGGTTGTCAGTGGAAACAGGGAATAACTATACATTAAATTCATAAGGTCCTGAATGTTACCGTCATTATTATGTAATAAATTCATATTTAAATCTCCAAAAATAAATATTTCACTAGGATTTTTGTCTTTTGCAGTAGTTAAAATTTCATTGAGAACATTAAGAAAATTATTCACATTACCTTGAGGAGGTCTATATATACATATAAATAAAAATATTTTACCATTCAATTTTACTTCACCTGCCACACTCTCAATAAATGTTTCCATTCGACTGAATTCAATTACTTTATGACCTGTGTACCTGTTCGAGACGTAAACAGCCACACCCCCACCATACCTGTTCCTGTTATTTGTGAACATTTCATATGCTGTCAGAGAATACAATGTAGAAATGCCTGCGTCGAGCCTGGTTTCAGTGAAACCAAGCACGTCATAAATTACATTGTCAGACAGTACAGTGTCTTTGAAATATTGGAAATTGGTGGATATGGATCTTACATTCAGTGTTAATAAATTAAAATCACTATTGTTACAAAGAGAAGATAGATTATCAAGAAAAATATATTCAGATTTAGGAAAGTTAGTGTTTCTAGATCTTATATAAAACTGATTGACATCGATATCATTGTTATAATTGTTATCTTGCACATTTAAGGATCAAAGTTTATAAATTTCTTGACTGAATATTTCATAGAAATTAAAAACATCCATCAAATCTTCATCAGAAACATTAGTATAAGGAAACATGTAGTTATCTAGCGTAGTAGTAGTAGCAGTAATGGTAGTAGTAGCAGCAGTGGTAGAAGTAACAACAGTAGCTGAAGTAGTAGTAGTAGTAGTAGTTGTAATAGTAATAGTAGTAGTAGTAGTAGTAGTAGTAGTAGTAGTAGTAGTAGTGGTAGTAGCAGTAGTAGTAATAGCAGCAGTAGTAACAGTAGTAGTAATAGCAGCAGTAGTAGTAGTAGTAGTAGCAATAGTAGTAGTAGTAGTAGTAGCAGTAGTGGTAGTAGCAGTAGTAGTAATAGCAGTAGTAGTAGCAGTAGTAGTAGTAGTAGCAGTAGCAGTAGTAGTAGTAGTAGTAGCAGTAGCAGTAGTAGTAATAGCAGTAGTAGTAGCAGTAGTAGTAGTAGTAGTAGTAGTAGTAGTTATATAAGTAGTAGTAAAAGTAGTAGTAGTAAAAGTAGTAGTAGTAGTAGTAGTAGTAGTAGTAGTAGTAGTAGTAGTAGTGATAGCAGTAATGGTAGTAGTAGTAGCAGTAATAGAAGCACCAACAGTAGTAGAAGTAGTAGTAGTAGTAGAAAGCGGCAATAGTAGCAATAAGTAATATCAAGAGGTAGTAGTAATTGTATTGGTAGTAGTAAATTAATGGTTGAAGAAATATAGTTGAAGTAGAGGTAATGATAGTCCTGAAGTGTTAAGTAAAGGTCACAGGAGTGACAATTGGTTGCACAATAACAATAAACTATTTTGGGTGACATGAATGAAAACAAGAGTACTGATATCATGCTAGTGAAATCGAAGTTGAAGAATGTTGAGTGACTTTACTTATCTACTTCTTCCTGCGTTCTCTCAGATTCTTCTGGGTACGTCCACCCATTATGTCCATTCCTCCTCCCATTTGAACACCTGTCTCAGTCGACATCCCGTCAGCACCAGCATGAGGCAGCAACGAGGAGGCACCGCCAGCACCACCACTAGGCACCTTCGGCAGAGCACCAGTCAGGGAAGTAGCAGTCTTCGAAGCACTAGTCTGGGAGTCTCCAGTCGCAGCAGAACTTACGCCTCCAGTGGTCCCAGTCCCAGCACTGTGGGCCGCCCCGCCCCCGCCAGAGCTGCAAGGAGTCGGACCAGCGCCTCGATGTGTCGGGTCAGCTGTGATGGTTGAGAATGATGATTGTTGGCCAGTTTTTTCTTTGATGATCAATCGCGTGTGACGGAAGTACGCGATTTTACCTCCATCTCTCGCTTTCTTCAGTAGAGGTAGTTGCTTCATCTTGATTTCTTGAGAGGCAGGGCAGAGATCTTCACTGATGTAGATGCCGGTTCCTTTGAGTTTCTTTGCATTCCTAATGACTGTTTCTCGGTCGCTGTACTTCTCAAACCGTACAACGACTGGCCGGGGGCGGGATGGGTTGACCGGTCCCACCCTGTGAGCACGTTCGAGACTCACAGGGGGAAGCTCTAGATTATCGTTGATCATCTTTGATACTTTGGTGCTTGTGTTCTCCCATGTTTCACCCGCTTGTTCTTGGAGGCCAGTGATCCGTAGATTATTGCGTCTACTATAGTCCTCGTTGTAGTTGAGTCGCTGTACCGTCTCCGAGACTTTGGATTCAAGTCCTTCAATAATCACTTGTTTCTCATTTAGCGTTTTCTGAAGCACTTTGATGTTGTTCTTTAAGTCCACAATTTCGGCCTGTGAGAATTCTAGACTTTTGATCAGATCAGTCACTGTACCTTCAACCAACTCTGTACGCTTATTGAGCTGTTCCACCACCAAGTCCATGGCGGAACGAAAGGCCCGTTCTTGAGAGTCCAGGAGCACTTTCACTGCCTCAAGATCCATGACTGGTGGCTGAGGCAGAGTTGGAGGAATTGGAAGGCACATCTGATCGCTGCAAAGGTGTGCAAAGGGAAGGGAGTCAACAGATACCGTCTGCAAGGGTAGCCACTGTCCCCTAATAGATGACATGAATCCGGTGGTATACGATGATCCTCAAACATGCGTTTGAGGCCACCCTCACGCCAAATACGAGCATCATGAGTGGACCCAGGCCAATTAGCTACAACATTAAGAATATTATATTTGGCATCAAACACTAATTGTGTGTTTATGCTATGGAAATTCTTCCTGTTGACATAGTCTGCTTCATATTCCCTGGGGGTATCCTGACATGCGTGCAATCTATTACACCAACAATGCCAGGGAAGTTTGCAACTTGCACAAATTCTTGTTGTTTCTCTCGGATTTCAGGGACGGTGCGAGGAAATCGAATGAATTGGACAAGTATGGCTGGCTGTGTAAGTGCCTTGAGGGTATCGGTGATCGCTTTGCTTACTGACGACTGTGATGGACCAAGATCATCACTGTTACACATCTGCATTTTCCCCGTTGCTAAGTAACGCAGTGTAATAATTACTTTCATTTCGGGTGTCAATGCAAAACTCCTTGAAGTAGGGCTTTGCAGGGCCCCTCTCACCAAATCCGTTACGAACAGTACTCCTGCACGGTCCAGTCTGTAGCGTTTCAATAGTTCTGCGTCACTCAAAGTATTCAGAACGTCTCTTCGCTCTTGAAAAGTCTTCTCTAGGCGCTGACGGGCTTGTTGACGTTCAGCCATCTTGGCGACTGAAGTTCGACTTAGGCTCCTTAAGACGGGTTTGGGCCCGCCTAAAATATCTCGTCAGCTAAGATCAACTTATGAGGGATAAGATGAAGAATAAAGTTAAACTCGCCCTAAAGTCAAACTTAGCGGTTAAAGATTTATTGTAAATTCGGGCCCAGTAGAGGTAGCGGGACGCCTAGCAGGTCAGAGGCAGAACAAACACGTTATCTAATAGGGTGGCCATACAGGACGCAGGTAGCGGTTCCTCAAGCTTACCTGCTACCCGCGTCCTGTATGGCCACTCCTATTAGATAACATGTGTTTGTTCTGCCCCTGACCTGATAGGCGTCCTGCTACCCTCTAATGTCAAATGTGTTTTTAGCTTCATAGCACAGAGGAAGGGTCACACCACCACCAGCCTCATAAACTACCCCTGAAATGCCCTAAACTCCTACAAAAACATGTCAAATGTGTGTTTTTAGCTTCATAGCACAGAGGAAGGGTCACACCACCACCAGCCTCATAAAACTACCCCTGAAATGCCCCAAACCTCAACCCCAAACCTCAACAAAAGACTTAAATATTACATGTGAGTTTGGGTGTTGCAATGCATTATCATAATCTAACCATCTCTTCTGTCTCTCCTTTCTTTATTCAGTGGTCTAAGAGCCAAGAGGGAAGGAAGGAAGGAAGAAGTTTGCAATGGAAAGAGAATTGATTTGAACACTCACCAAGTCCTTATCCTCCTCCTCCTCTTCTTCCTCTTCATCTTCTCTTCTTCTTCCTCCTCTTCTTCCTCTGTAAACAGGGTAAGGAAATAAGTCAGCTGTAAAATAATTGGGATTTTTTGAGATAATAAATTATTTTCAAGGTAAAAAAATATATATAGATATTGGTAGAGAGAGAGAGAGAGAGAGAGAGAGAGAGAGAGAGAGAGAGAGAGAGAGAGAGAGAGAGAGAGAGAGCTTTAATTCTGGTGCCATACTTGCTCACTTTTTTCTTTCATCTTAAAAATAATCTCTTTACTTTCTCAGCTTTAGAAATTTTCTCAATAACTGTGAAAGCATAACTCTCTCTCTCTCTCTCTCTCTCTCTCTCACACACACACACAAAATATATGCTGCATAATGTGATGACAAATGAGATGATGTATATATATATATATATATATATATATATATATATATATATATATATATATATATATATATATATATATATATATATATATATATATATATATATATATATATATATCATGACATGGTTTGTGGGAGGGATGATTTTTTTTCTCATATATCACACTTAGAGGAAGGAAGGGCCTGTAATAAGGGGATATTCATAGGGTTTTGTTGGTAAGAGAACCTGAAGGACACGTAGTAATGGGTTTAACCCTTCAACACGAGTATACTGTGTCCTTGTGTGCCCCGTACCATATCCCAGGACGCGCATACTGGCTTGCTTTAGCCAATATACGAGTTATTTTATCTCTATATTTATGCTTACATCTCAAAATTATCAATTAATTTATACTTCTTTATGTGCACCATGTAATTCTGCATGTTTTCATATATAATACATGATGATTATGTTGAGTTTATGGCTGAAAGCTTGTTATATTCAATAGCGACATTTGAAATTTGGCGCGCGTGGCGATCTCGGATACGGCGCAGGGCGCTGTTTTGGCCTGGCCGTAGTGAGTTTCTTTATGTGCACCATGTAATTCTGCATGTTTTCATATATAATACATGATGATTATGTTGAGTTTATGGCTGAAAGCTTGTTATATTCAATAGCGACATTTGAAATTTGGCACATGGCGATCTCGGATACGGTGCGGGGTGTTGTTTGGCCTGGCCGTAGTGAGTTTCTTAATGTGCACCATTTAATTCTGCATGTTTTCATATATAAACATGATGATTATGCTGAGTTTATGGCTGAAAGCTTGTTATATTCAATAGCGACATTTGAAATTTGGCGCGCGTGGCGATCTCGGATACGGCGCAGGGCACTGTTTTGGCCCGGCCGTAGTGAATTTCTTTATGTGCACCATGTAATTCTGCATGTTTTCACATATAATACATGATGATTATGTTGAGTTTATGGCTGAAAGCTTGTTATATTCAATAGCGACATTTGAAATTTAGCGAATGGCGATCTCGGATACGGTGCGAGGTGTTGTTTTGGCCCGGCCGTAGTGAGTTTCTTTATGTGTACCATTTAATTCTGCATGTTTTCATATATAATACATGATGATTATGTTGAGTTTATGGCTGAAAGCTTGTTATATTCAATAGCGACATTTGAAATTTGTCGAGCGTGGCGATCTCGGATACGGCGCAGGGCTCTGTTTTGGCCCGGCCGTAGTGAGTTTCTTTATGTGCACCATTTAATTCTGCATGTTTTCATATATAATACATGATGATTATGTTGAGTTTATGGCTGAAAGCTTGTTATATTCAATAGCGACATTTGAAATTTAGCTGCGGCGATCTCGGATACAGCTGAGGGCGCTGTTTTGGCCCGGCCGTAGTGAGTTTCTTTATGTGCACCATGTAATTCTGCATGTTTTCATATATAATACATGATGATTATGTTGAGTTTATGGCTGAAACCTTGTTATATTCAATAGCGACATTTGAAAGTTGGCTAAGGAGGCGATCTCGGATACGGTGCGAGGTGTTGTTTGGCCTGGCCGTAGTGAGTTTCTTTATGTGCACCATTTAATTCTGCATGTTTTCATATAATACATGATGATTCTGTTGAGTTTATGGCTGAAAGCTTGTTATATTCAATAGCGACATTTGAAATTTGACGAGCGTGGCGATCTCGGATACGGCGCAGGGCACTGTTTTGGCCCGGCCGTAGTGAGTTTCTTTATGTGCACCATGTAATTCTGCATGTTTTCATATATAATACATGATGATTATGTTGAGTTTATGGCTGAAACCTTGTTATATTCAATAGCGACATTTGAAATTTGCGCGGGCGATCTCGGATACAGCAGAGGCGCTGTTTTGGCCCGGCCGTAGTGAGTTTCTTTATGTGCACCATTTAATTCTGCATGTTTTCATATATAATACATGATGATTATGTTGAGTTTATGGCTGAAAGCTTGTTATATTCAATAGCGACATTTGAAATTTGGCAGCGTGGCGATCTCGGATACGGCGCAGGGCGCTGTTTTGGCCCCGTAGTGAGTTTCTTTATGTGCACCATTTAATTCTGCATGTTTTCATATATAATACATGATGATTATGTTGAGTTTATGGCTGAAAGCTTGTTATATTCAATAGCGACATTTGAAATTTAGCGCGCGCGGCGATCTCGGACACAGCAGAGGGCGATGTTTTGGCCCGTCCGTAGTGAGTTTCTTTATGTGCACCATTTAATTCTGCATGTTTTCATATATAATACATGATGATTATGTTGAGTTTATGGCTGAAACCTTGTTATATTCAATAGCGACATTTGAAATTTAGCGCTCGCGGCGATCTCGGACACAGCAGAGGGCGCTGTTTTGGCCCGGCCGTAGTGAGTTTCTTTATGTGCACCATTTAATTCTGCATGTTTTCATATATAATACATGATGATTATGTTGAGTTTATGGCTGAAACCTTGTTATATTCAATAGCGACATTTGAAATTTAGCGCGAATGGCGATCTCGGATACGGAGCTGGGAGGTGTTTTGGCCCGGCCGTAGTGAGTTTCTTTATGTGTACCATTTAATTCTGCATGTTTTCATATATAATACATGATGATTATGTTGAGTTTATGGCTGAAAGCTTGTTATATTCAATAGCGACATTTGAAATTTAGCGCGTGGCGATCTCGGATACCGCTCAGGGCGCTGTTTTGGCCCGGCCGTAGTGAGTTTCTTTATGTGCACCATTTAATTCTGCATGTTTTCATATATAATACATGATGATTATGTTGAGTTTATGGCTGAAAGCTTGTTATATTCAATAGCGACATTTGAAATTTAGCGCGATTGGCGATCTCGGACACAGCAGAGGGCGCTGTTTTGGCCCGGCCGTAGTGAGTTTCTTTATGTGCACCATGTAATTCTGCATGTTTTCATATATAATACATGATGATTATGTTGAGTTTATGGCTGAAAGCTTGTTATATTCAATAGCGACATTTGAAATTTGGCACGGCGATCTCGGATACGGTGCGAGGTGTTGTTTGGCCTGGCCGTAGTGAGTTTCTTTATGTGCACCATTTAATTCTGCATGTTTTCATATATAAAATGATGATTATGTTGAGTTTATGGCTGAAAGCTTGTTATATTCAATAGCGACATTTGAAATTTGGCAGCGTGGCGATCTCGGATACGGCGAGGCACTGTTTTGGCCCGGCCGTAGTGAATTTCTTTATGTGCACCATGTAATTCTGCATGTTTTCATATATAATACATGATGATTATGTTGAGTTTATGGCTGAAACCTTGTTATATTCAATAGCGACATTTGAATTTTAGCGAATGGCGATCTCGGATACGGTGCGGGTGTTGTTTTGGCCCGGCCATAGTGAGTTTTTTATGTGTACCATTTAATTCTGCATGTTTTCATATATAATACATGATGATTATGCTGAGTTTATGGCTGAAAGCTTGTTATATTCAATAGCGACATTTGAAATTTGGCGCGTGGCGATCTCAGATACGGCGCAGGGCGCTGTTTTGGCCCGGCCGTAGTGAGTTTCTTTATGTGCACCATTTAATTCTGCATGTTTTCATATATAATACATGATGATTATGTTGAGTTTATGGCTGAAAGCTTGTTATATTCAATAGCGACATTTGAAATTTAGCGCGGCGATCTCGGAAACAGCAGAGGGCGCGGTTTTGGCCAACCGTAGTGAGTTTCTTTATGTGCACCATGTAATTCTGCATGTTTTCATATATAATACATGATGATTATGTTGAGTTTATGGCTGAAAGCTTGTTATATTCAATAGCGACATTTGAAATTTAGCGCGCGTGGCGATCTCGGATACGGTGCGAGGTGTTGTTTTGGCCTGGCCGTAGTGAGTTTCTTTATGTGCACCATTTAATTCTGCATGTTTTCATATATAATACATGATGATTATGTTGAGTTTATGGCTGAAAGCTTGTTATATTCAATAGCGACATTTGAAATTTGGCGAGCGTGGCGATCTCGGATACGGCGCAGGGTGTTGTTAAGGTTTTTCATTATCAGTTATCGGTTATCGGGAATAAGGTTTTCTGTTATCGTGCCCTGCTATGGCGGAGACGCTGTCTTTCTCCTCAGTCTGAAGCTAGCCAGCACTGTGAGTGGAACGTTTCTCTGGAATACACACACTGCATTTTGACCCCTACTATGGCACCCAAGCATCCTTCCACCTCGTCCAGTGACATAAGAACATAGGAGTCTGCACGAGGCAGCTCCTCTGAACCTTGGCTCCGTGTATCTAACCCTACCTAATATCGCTGTCCATGACGCATCAACAAAGTGATGGTGGTGAGTGTTTTTGTTGTGTCAGTGACTTACAAATGTAATGTAGCAATTCTTTCTTTAGAAAACTTTAACTTAACCCGGTGGTGGCAGGGATCATGTTTCTTAATGGTCCCTCCAAGCAAGAAAAATGAGAAAAAATCACCCTCACACAAACCATTTCATATTATATATCAAAGCATTTGTGATCAGTTTATGTGTGTTACTTTCCTCTCTGTCAAAGGCTGTAAAATAAGGCAAAAAGTAAGTAGAAAAATATATATCTACCCTTGCAGGTGAAAATATAGCCTGTTAGCTTTTGAGACCAAACCATGTAGTGAGCCTCCTCCTCCCTCCCTGCTGGCTAGGCTTCCTTTTAATATGTATTTCCACACATGATGCGGCCAATATTAGGAGTCTTTTTCACACCAATATTTACTGTATAATGATGACTTGACTCCTGCATTAGCACAGGTGAGTGAGTTAGGGGCTTAAGGAACTTTGATGCCAGGATTGGAGGTGACTTATTCCTGGGTTTAAACTTATACAAAATCAGGTTGGCGACATGTCTGTGGTAAGTCCCTTGTACAATAAGAAATATTACTTTCCTCTCTGTCAAGGGCTGAATAAATAAATCAAATTAATCTAACTATATTATAAAGCAAAACCAATCTTGCATGCATAATATGTATCCAGTGTGTAGTAAGCACTTTGGGAAACATATATCATGCACCCTATGCTTAACCCTGCGGGGATCATGTTTCTTACCCGGTAGCAGCAACGGGCCAAATTTGTGGCTTTACCGTGTAGCAGCAACGGGCCAAATTTGTGGCTTTACCGTGTAGCAGCAACGGGACAAATTTGTGGCTTTACCGTGTAGCAGCAACGGGCCAAATTTGTGGCTTTACCGTGTAGCAGCGACAGGCCAAATTTGTGGCTTTACCGTGTAGCAGCAACGGGCCAAATTTGTGCCATGATTTAAACCCCCCAAAATAGATGATGTGTAAACTGATCACAAATGCTTTGATATGTATTATGAAATGGCTTGTGTGAGGGGTGATTTTTTCTCATTTTTCTCGCTTAGAGGGACCATTAAGAAACACGATCCCCACTGCTACAACCACTGGGTTAAAAGGCCTTTCCCTCTAAGCAAGGGGATGTACTGAACATTTTACAACACAATGGGTTACTAAGTGAGCTGCTGAACATTTTACAGCTCAATATAACGGGTTCACCCTTTGGGGGCTTCTGGCGGGGGTAATGAAGGCAGGGCAGGAAGTGAGTAGAGAAAGCTTACCTATTTCTCCAAGCTGCTGAAAAGCTTGTTGGTGAAGAATTACTTGTCGGTGAAGAGACTGTTGTTGAGGTGAGGAGTGCCCTGTGTTATGGCACCTCCCAGCACTGCTACACCAACCTGCAAATATGTGTCCACTCTCAAAGTCTTGTACCGGGAAAGACAGCATGGGATAATATATTATAAAATCTCTCTCTCTATCAAGGGCTGTATAATTAAGATAATTAATTGATACTCTCTCTCTCATATTTGTTTTTTTACATAAAGAAAACATTTGACAAGGCTTTCAAGGGAGTTTAGGGGCATTTCCAAGGATAGTTTTAAGACACTGGAGGTGGTAGTATGACCATAGGTCTGTGCCGTGAAGCCAAAAAACACATATCTGACACACTTTTTCTAGGAATTTAGTGCATTTCCAGGGGTAGTTTTAAGAGCCTGGTGGCGGTGTGACCCTTCCTCTGTGCCATTAAGGAACAGTGACCCCTGCAAACACACAAAAACTATCTATTTATAACTATCTATCACCCTTTATCTATCTATCCTTCTATCCACTGGTTCCCAAACTGGGGACCATATAGCACAATGAAGGGCGCCGTAGGTTAAGGTTAGTTCAAGACTTAAACTAACCTTGAACTATGGGCTCCTTCAGTCTGCTATATGGGCCCCAGTTTGGGAATGGAAAAGACATGGATTTTAAAGGAAATTACATAGATTTTAGAGGAAATTACATGGATTATAGTGCAAGCAACTGAAGTACAGGCCCACAAGATTATATGAGATGAAGTCCATGCATGTGAGGGCCCCAGACATTGTGTGTGTGTGTGTGCAGGCTGCCTTCATGGTACCATTTTAGCACACTGAAATAAGGTACCATCTCTCCATCTCCTTCAATGTGTCATTACATGTGTTTCCCAAGGCCACAGAGAAGGTTTTCATGGGCAGATCATAGCCATGGATGGAGGTTTTGCAAGTACTCTACTGGTATATTTTCCCACACACTAAATGCAAACAAACACCAACTTGGATATTTTGTAAGCTCATCCCGGCGCTAATTCAGCGATATTTCTTTGCTTCCTGCATGTTTATCTAACAAACACTAGTACTATGGTATTCTTGTATACCAATACTGCACTAACATAACTACAGTAGAGCCCCACTTAGCGCGAGATCAATTAGCGTGAACCGCATAACTGATGACTGCATATTTTGAGTAATTATCAAACCCAAAAGTCAGACCCACGTGCACCAAATAACTTTTTTCATATTGGTTACTTTATTCAATTAGCGCGAATTTAGTTAGCGCGACCGCGTTCATCCACCTAATTCTCACGCTAAATGGGGCTCTACTGTACTAACATAGCTCATAGTAGTATTCCCACTTTTAATTAACATCTTGTACAGCAGTGTTTCTCTCTCCCTGTGAACTGTTTCCCTGCACATGAATGCCTCGGCTGTGACGGGTCTTCATCAACAGTGCTGCCAGTGAGTGGCCTCACCTGAACACGAGTCATCGCTCCACACAGCAGGTGACCTGACGAGCCTGCCCTGACAAGCACCTGACAGCTGACCACCACCTTAACAATGAGGGAAATGACACTTGAGCGGCTTGACAGTTCAGGGCCAAGGCCGCCTCCACCCCCATTCCTATTCAAATACACTGGAATACCATATTTGGGTGTGTTTGTATTGGTATAACTATTGATAGAAATCAAAGCATTCTCATTGTGATAGGAATACAAGGGAAAAGTATTTGTATTGTGCAAATAATTATCTGAGGAACACTTCAAAATCTATCATCTGTAATAGCAGGCATTACAAGTCCACACAGCCTCCCGGGGGACTTGTTAGCACTGTGTTGAGTACAGGGTTATGAGCTCTTGTACATCTTTACAACACTGCTGCTGTTATGCCAAGGTGTATTCATTCATATCAAAACAGCCTTCTTGTTAGCACTGTGTTGAGTACAGGGTTATGAGCTACACTACCTTGTACATCTTTAGAACACTGCTGTTATGCCAAGAAGGAGTATTCATTCATATCAAAACAGTATTTCTATTCACTGTAATTTGAAGTACTGTATTGGTATTGTAATCCACAACACTTGTATTCAATCACTGATCTTAGATAACTTTACAACACAGATAAACCAAATAATGACACGCAGGTATTTGTATTCAAATTAAAACAAATTCATTTTTATTCAATGTAATTTGAAGTAATTGCACCCCCGCCCGCCCGGGTCCGGGGGCGTCGCTTGGGGGGGGGGTTGAGCCCACGGCACATCTTCCCGGCCCCACACAGCGTGGTAGCGTGAGGATTCGAACCCGCGTCGTCCATCACGCGGCGAATGTGGGTCCAGTACGCTATCACTTCGGCCTATTATTATTTTGTCATGTTGTTGTTGCCTGATGAGTGATATACCACCTTTACTGAGTCAGGTTCATCTGCTAGAGTTTAATGTGACCCTGCTGACAGTTTCACAAGACTTCTGCACCTGGAACAGGAAAACCACCCATGAAAAGCTCTGTTAGTAGTATTACACCGCACTGCTATATAAAAACCTTCACTTTTGGGGGCACTGCGGAGGACATTTCTCGGGTATGGCGGACATGGGATTCAATTGGTGGACGGTGTACCCCACTCTGACTGGGTTCATTTCAGTGGCCACATGCAATGACTGAACACGGGCGGTGGTCTGCCCACACCAAGGCTGTCTCAGGCTGGGCTGGGTCATGGGCGCGTAACATTGACCGTAAAGTGTCGGCAAATACGACACCTTGTGGTCACTTACGCCTGTGTCGGACGCGTCTTGGATTTTTTTCCTTGGAGTAACCAATCTTGAATGTGGGAAAGAAATGGCGGACATTGCCAACAACTGACTGACGCACAAGATAGTCCTACATTCATTTTCTCTCCCTCTTTCCCTCCCTCCTTCCTTCCTTCCTTCCCCTCCCTCCCTCCTTTATTCCTTGCCTCCCTCCCTTCCTTCATTCCATCCTTTCCTTTTCTCTTCCTCTTTCCCTCCTTCTTTCCTTCAATCCCTCCTTCCTTCCCTCCCTCCCTCCTTTAGTCCTTGCCTCCCTTCCTTCATTCCATCCTTTCCTCCATTCCTTCCTTTCCTTTTCTCTTCCTCTTTCCCTCCTTCTTTCCTTCAATCCCTCCTTCCTTCCCTCCCTCCCTCCTTAAGTCCTTGCCTCCCTTCCTTCATTCCATCCTTTCCTCCATTCCTTCCTTTCCTTTTCTCCTCTTTCCCTCCTTCTTTCCTTCAATCCTCCTTCCTTCCCTCCCTCCCTCCTTTAGTCCTTGCCTCCTTCCTTCATTCCATCCTTTCCTCCATTCCTTCCTTTCCTTTTCTCCCTCTTTCCCTCCTTCTTTCCTTCAATCCTCCTTCCTTCCCCTCCCTCCTTACTTCCTCCCTTCCTTCATTCCATCCTTTCCTCCATTCCTTCCTCCCCTCCTCTCCTCCTTCCCTCTTTCCTTCCTTCCTTCCCTCCCTCCATACATACATACATACATACATAGTGAAGGAAGGCAGGAAGGTGACCTATCTCCCCTGACGTCTCCTTGACCTGTTAATTTCTATTTCTGTGTTTAGTAAAAAAAATTGATCCCATGTTTGTGTTCTTACAAACTGATACATTCTTACTGAGCTTCCTTGCTTCCCTCCCTCCCTTCCTTCCTTCCTTTATTACTGTTCTTTCTGTTATTCACTTGTTCTTTTCTCTCTCTGTTCCTTCCTTCTCTCCTTCCCTTTCCTTCCTATCTTTTTCCTTCCTTCCTTCCCTCCTTCATTCCTTCTTTCTCTCCCTCCTTCCTTCCATTCTTTCCCTTCCTTCCTTCATCCCTCCCTCCCTCCTTCCTTCCTCCCTTCTTTCCCTTCCCATTGCTCCTTCCTTCCTTCCTTCCTTCCTTCCTTCCTTCCTTTCCTCTCCCTCCCTCCCTCCTTCCTTCCTTCCTCAGAACAATCCATTACAGAAAGAAAATGAAGACAGGAAAACAAAGAAGCAAGGAAAATATTGATAAATGGAAAAAAAAATAGAGGAAAATAAATTAACACTTACCAAGGAATTCCTGTGTCCTCCTCTTCTTCTTCTTCTTCTTCTTCTTCTTGTTCTCTCTGTAATTCAAGTAAGGAGTCATTGCTCTGTGTAAACCTTAAGATACATTTTACATATAAATATAAATTCCTTTCAACTTTGAACCCTTCCTTCCTTCCTTCCTTCCTTCCACACAGCCACTACCACCAGAGGGTCACTTCAGGGGTCGGGGTCAGAACCTTCCCAAGACACAGGGTCATAGTTTTAAACATTTTCCTGCCCAAACTTACAAATTTAAAACAACATTGTGGTATTAAGGCATCTTGAAAACATTCCAGTTGATGTGTGTGTGTGTGTGTGTGTTTGCAGTACCAAGGTGTTCCTGGCTGCAAACTTTCCCTCCTTATTATCAAAATTCCTTGACTGCTCGTTAACCATTTTAGAAAAAATAAATTAACACTCACCAATGGGCTCCTCCTGTGTTCCTCGTCTTCTTCCCAGTCCTCCTCCTCCTCCTCTTCTTCGTTTGGTAGTGTCTGCAAATCAAGTTTGGTGTCAATTAACTGTGTAAACATCAACATACTTTTTATTTTTACAGTAAAAAAAAAGCCCATCACTCACTGCTCCAAAATGATATCATTATAAACTGGGTGCAACTCCAGCGTGTGGTGTACCCAGTGCAGTCTAGCCCAGTATCACAAGTCTACAAAATGACCTGACCTGTCTCCCAAAACCTAGTCCTGATTTGAGTATGTAATGACCTAACCACAATGTCCAGGCTGAAGCTCCTAGGCCAGAGGAGTGCACGCCTTTTGAGGGTGTCAGATGCCTGAAATAGCATATTTTTACTGTGCAAAGCAGGTGAAGTCACTCAAATTTATCTATTTGTATATATTTCATGGTGGCAAAATTTAAATTATCAGTTTCATTTTCACCAGTGACACGAATTTGTGGCTGTTTTTCACAATAGAATTTCACTCTAATAAGTGAATCAGACCCCACAGAGATATTACCAGAGTGTGTAGGAATGAATACAAAGATAACCACATACTTTGATTTAACTCTAGGATGTCTCGTGGATCATCAATAAATAAAAAACAAAATATCTGGACAGGCCACTCTTGAGCCCGTTACCTTCAATGACACCCCAAAACAGTCCCTGCGCCAAGTGTGTACCCCATATTTTGGTTGTGTTAGGTGCGCCTATTAGCAACTACTACTATTTTTACTGAACGAGGGACACATGATCCATATAAACCATTAATACTACCTAATAATATTAAACAAATTATATACGTGCTACCAGTGAATCATGAGGATTAATGTTATTGTAATTCTCACGTTTACTCAACCCTACTAAACCTATCCACCCCGAGCCCACCTAGCCTCCAGCAGGTGCCCACCCTGGCTCGCATAACCATAGCAGGGCACGATAACAGAAAACCTTATTCCCGATAACCGATAACTGATAATGGAAAACCTTATCGGTGATAACCGATATTCGTTAACTGGAAACACAAATATAGGCGATAACCGATACCCGATATTAATCCACAATTCCGATACTAGCTAGCGATAAGTCCGATAGGCGAAAACGATACTATATTGATATTTCAAATAAAAAACATAGATGAATTCATATTTTCATTATCTGTATTTTTAAAAACTTACAAAATCTGAAAACCACACGTTGACACGTACATATGGACGGTAATACTAGAAACGCCTGAACCGGTGTTGTGTTATTTGGCGTCCCCACCGACAAACACTGGTCTCTCGTGAACTGCACATGCTCAGACCACCAAGCGTAGACCTGAACAGTCTCACAAAGCTTTTTAACCGTAATTTAGAGTTGCTGGAAGGCTGAATCAGACATACAGTACCACTACCACCATCCCCGATGTTTCTAGATCGACACTCTGTACGAGTTGTATTTATATGTACAGAGTGTCGTTCTAGAAACAGTGAGGATGGTGGTACTATGTCTGATTCAGCCTTCCAGCAACTGGTCTTAATGTGTTAAAAAGCTTTGTGATACTGTACAGGTCTATGCTTACTGGTCTGAACATGCGCAGTTCACGAGAGACCAGTGTTTGTTAACACAAGCGCCAGCTTTTGACGATGGGACACCAAATAACACAACACCGGGTGCCTTCAATACCATGGCATGCTCACAAACGAATATGGAATATCAAATTTGAGGTAGTGAATAATCATTTTGGGGCAAAGCTAAATGATTTTTCTCTTTGATGTATTGATTTTTGAGTCTAACATAAAAAAACAACCTAGTATTTTAATGTTGATGATCTAAGTACGAAATCTCTTCGCCAAAGATAATTCATACCCCCAAGTTTTTTCATAAAATACCGGGCACCCGGGCCACGCATGCGAGTAGGGAGGAGACAACGTGTTTTTTTTTCTGAGGCGGAAAAAAAGTAGCGATTATCACTAGTTTGGTTACAAAAATAACGAAGATACCGATATATATTTAAATAAGCAGCGGATGGCCGACAACCCGATTTTGTTATCAGCGATAAAGTATCGCGATAACGCCCAGCTATGCGCATAACTCACCACCCACCTTCCTGCAATTACAGCTGATAATGTAGTACTGCGAACACTTAATATAACACGTCACGTCGTAGGGTATTCGTATCTTACAATTTTACTGAACACCAGTCGACCTGTCCTCCCCCGCTCACCTCTGTTGCGCCTCCTCATTCCCAGTACTACTAAAATGGATTGGCTGAGGAGAAGCACCTTCCACAGGGAGAGCGTGTCAGTTTTCCCTGTTCCTCACTGGCTGACAGCCACTGATGAGGCTGCTGGCCAATACCAAATTTAAAGTGCATATTTCACACCTTTTCTTTCTCCTTATTTTCTCCATGCAAACAGTTTAATACTTACTAAAAAATGGTCATTATCGTAAATAAATCTGTCTCAGGAAAACAAATAACCAGTGAGGCTGGCAAGGAGAGGAAGAGAGCTCACCATGCTGTGCCCAGTGACCATATTGACGTGTGTGTGTGTGTGTGTGTGTGTGTGTGTGTGATATACCCAATACCCACTACATATATAAATATATATATATATATATATATATATATATATATATATATATATATATATATATATATATATATATATATATATATGTAGGCATCAGCTCTCAGTGATTTTACTATACTAGGCTACTACTACCCTACTCACCTAGACTTACATGATGATTATGTTGAGTTTATGGCTGAAAGCTTGTTATATTCAATAGCGACATTTGAAATTTAGCGCGCGCGGCAATCTCGGACACAGCAGAGGGTGCTGTTTTGGCACGGCCGTAGTGAGTTTCTTTATGTGCACCATGTAATTCTGCATGTTTTCATATATAATACATGATGATTATGTTGAGTTTATGGCTGAAAGCTTGTTATATTCAATAGCGACATTTGAAATTTGGCACACGCGGCGATCTCGGATACGGTGCGAGGTGTTGTTTTGGCCTGGCCGTAGTGAGTTTCTTTATGTGCACCATTTAATTCTGCATGTTTTCATATATAAAAATGATGATTATGCTGAGTTTATGGCTGAAAGCTTGTTATATTCAATAGCGACATTTGAAATTTGGAGAGCGTGGCGATCTCGGATACGGCGCAGGGCACTGTTTTGGCCCGGCCGTAGTGAATTTCTTTATGTGCACCATGTAATTCTGCATGTTTTCATATATAATACATGATGATTATGTTGAGTTTATGGCTGAAACCTTGTTATATTCAATAGCGACATTTGAAATTTAAGCGAATGGCGATCTCGGATACGGTGGGGGTGTTGTTTTGGCCCGGCCGTAGTGAGTTTCTTTATGTGTACCATTTAATTCTGCATGTTTTCATATATAATACATGATGATTATGCTGAGTTTATGGCTGAAAGCTTGTTATATTCAATAGCGACATTTGAAATTTGGAGCGCGTGGCGATCTCGGATACGGCGCAGGGCTCTGTTTTGGCCCGGCCGTAGTGAGTTTCTTTATGTGCACCATTTAATTCTGCATGTTTTCATATATAATACATGATGATTATGTTGAGTTTATGGCTGAAAGCTTGTTATATTCAATAGCGACATTTGAAATTTAAGCGGCGATCTCGGACACAGCAGAGGGCGCTGTTTTGGCCCCGTAGTGAGTTTCTTTATGTGCACCATGTAATTCTGCATGTTTTCATATATAATACATGATGATTATGTTGAGTTTATGGCTGAAAGCTTGTTATATTCAATAGCGACATTTGAAATTTGGCACACGCGATCTCGGATACGGTGCGAGGTGTTGTTTTGCCTGGCCGTAGTGAGTTTCTTTATGTGCACCATTTAATTCTGCATGTTTTCATATATAAAATGATGATTATGCTGAGTTTATGGCTGAAAGCTTGTTATATTCAATAGCGACATTTGAAATTTGTGGCGTGGCGATCTCGGATACGGCGCAGGGCACTGTTTTGGCCGGGCCGTAGTGAATTTCTTTATGTGCACCATGTAATTCTGCATGTTTTCATATATAATACATGATGATTATGTTGAGTTTATGGCTGAAACCTTGTTATATTCAATAGCGACATTTGAAATTTAGCGCGAATGGCGATCTCGGATACGGTGCGGAGTGTTGTTTTGGCCCGGCCGTAGTGAGTTTCTTTATGTGTACCATTTAATTCTGCATGTTTTCATATATAATACATGATGATTATGATGAGTTTATGGCTGAAAGCTTGTTATATTCAATAGCGACATTTGAAATTTGGCGGCGTGGCGATCTCGGATACGGCGAAGGGCGCTGTTTTGGCCCGGCCGTAGTGAGTTTCTTTATGTGCACCATTTAATTCTGCATGTTTTCATATATAATACATGATGATTATGTTGAGTTTATGGCTGAAAGCTTGTTATATTCAATAGCGACATTTGAAATTTAAGCTGGCGATCTCGGACACAGCAGAGGAGCTGTTTTGGCCCGGCCGTAGTGAGTTTCTTTATGTGCACCATGTAATTCTGCATGTTTTCATATATAATACATGATGATTATGTTGAGTTTATGGCTGAAAGCTTGTTATATTCAATAGCGACATTTGAAATTTGGCACACGCGATCTCGGATACGGTGCGAGGTGTTGTTTTGGCCTGGCCGTAGTGAGTTTCTTTATGTGCACCATTTAATTCTGCATGTTTTCATATATAAAATGATGATTATGCTGAGTTTATGGCTGAAAGCTTGTTATATTCAATAGCGACATTTGAAATTTGGCAGCGTGGCGATCTCGGATACAGCGCAGGGTGTTGTTTGGCCCGGCCGTAGTGAATTTCTTTGTGCACCATGTAATTCTGCATGTTTTCATATATAATACATGATGATTATGTTGAGTTTATGGCTGAAACCTTGTTATATTCAATAGCGACATTTGAAATTTAGCTTGAATGGCGATCTCGGATACGGTGCAGGGTGTTGTTTGGCCCGGCCGTAGTGAGTTTCTTTATGTACCATTTAATTCTGCATGTTTTCATATATAATACATGATGATTATGCTGAGTTTATGGCTGAAAGCTTGTTATATTCAATAGCGACATTTGAAATTTGGCGCGTGGCGATCTCGGATACGGCGCAGGGCGCTGTTTTGGCCCAGCCGTAATGAGTTTCTTTATGTGCACCATTTAATTCTGCATGTTTTCATATATAATACATGATGATTATGTTGAGTTTATGGCTGAAAGCTTGTTATATTCAATAGCGACATTTGAAATTTGGCGCGGCGATCTCGGATACGGTGCAGGGCGCTGTTTTGGCCAGCCGTAGTGAGTTTCTTTATGTGCACCATTTAATTCTGCATGTTTTCATATATAATACATGATGATTATGTTGAGTTTATGGCTGAAAGCTTGTTATATTCAATAGCGACATTTGAAATTTAGCGCGCGAGGCGATCTCGGAAACAGCAGAGGGAGCTGTTTTGGCCCCGTAGTGAATTTATATATGTGCACCATGTAATTCTGCATGTTTTCATATATAATACATGATGATTATGTTGAGTTTATGGCTGAAAGCTTGTTATATTCAATAGCGACATTTGAAATTTGGCGAATGGCGATCTCGGATACAGTGCGGTGTTGTTTGGCCCAGCCGTAGTGAGTTTTTTTATGTGCACCATTTAGTTCTGCATGTTTTCATATATAATATGTGATGATTATGTTGAGTTTATTGCTGAAAACTTGTTATATTCAGTAGCGACATTTGAAATTTGGCGTGCGTGGCGATCCCGGATACGGCGCTGGGCGCTGTTTTGGTCCAGGCATAGTGTTTCTTTATGTGCACCATTTAATTCTGCATGTTTTCATATATAATACATGATGATTATGTTGAGTTTATGGCTGAAAGCTTGTTATATTCAATAGCGACATTTGAAATTTAGCGCGCGCGGCGATCTCGGACACAGCTCAGGGCGCTGTTTTGGACCGGCCGTAGTGAGTTTCTTTATGTGCACCATGTAATTCTGCATGTTTTCATATATAATACATGATGATTATGTTGAGTTTATGGCTGAAAGCTTGTCATATTCAATAGCGACATTTGAAATTTAGCGCGCGTGGCGATCTCGGATACAGTGCGGGGTGTTGTTTTGGCCTGGCCGTAGTGAGTTTCTTTATGTGTACCATTTAATTCTGCATGTTTTCATATATAATACATGATGATTATGTTGAGTTTATGGCTGAAAGCTTGTCATATTCAATAGCGACATTTGAAATTTGGCGAGCGTGGCGATCTCGGATACGGCGCAGGGTGTTGTTAAGGTTTTTCATTATCAGTTATCGGTTATCGGGAATAAGGTTTTCTGTTATCGTGCCCTGCTATGGCGGAGACGCTGTCTTTCTCCTCAGTCTGAAGCTAGCCAGCACTGTGAGTGGAACGTTTCTCTGGAATACACACACTGCATTTTGACCCCTACTATGGCACCCAAGCATCCTTCCACCTCGTCCAGTGACATAAGAACATAGGAGTCTGCACGAAGCAGCTCCTCTGAACCTTGGCTCCCGTGTATCTAACCCTACCTAATATCGCTGTCCATGACGCATCAACAAAGTGATGGTGGTGAGTGTTTTGTTGTGTCAGTGACTTACAAATGTAATGTAGCAATTCTTTCGTTAGAAAACTTTAACTTAACCCGGTGGTGGCAGGGATCATGTTTCTTAATGGTCCCTCCAAGCAAGAAAAGAGAAAAATCACCCTCACACAAACCATTTCATATTATATATCAAAGCATTTGTGATCAGTTTGTGTGTTACTTTCCTCTCTGTCAAAGGCTGTAAAATAAGGCAAAAGTAAGTAGAAAATATATATCTACCCTTGCAGGTGAAAATATAGCCTGTTAGCTTTTGAGACCAAACCATGTAGTGAGCCTCCTCCTCCCTCCCTGCTGGCTAGGCTTCCTTTTAATATGTATTTCCACACATGATGCGGCCAATATTAGGAGTCTTTTCACACCAATATTTACTGTATAATGATGACTTGACTCCTGCATTAGCACCGGTGAGTGAGTTAGGGCTTAAGGAACTTTGATGCCAGGATTGGAGGTGACTTATTCCTGGGTTTAAACTTATACAAAATCAGGTTGGCGACATGTCTGTGGTAAGTCCCTTGTACAATAAGAAATATTACTTTCCTCTCTGTCAAGGGCTGAATAAATAAATCAAATTAATCTAACTATATTATAAAGCAAAACCAATCTTGCATGCATAATATGTATCCAGTGTGTAGTAAGCACTTTGGCAAACATATATCATGCATCCTATGCTTAACACGGTAGCTGCGGGGATCATGTTTCTTACCCGGTAGCAGCGACGGGCCAAATTTGTGGCTTTACCGTGTAGCAGCAATGGAACAAATTTGTGGCTTTACCGTGTAGCAGCAATGGGACAAATTTGTGGCTTTACCGTGTAGCAACGGGCAAATTTGTGGCTTTACCGTGTAGCAACGGGCCAAATTTTTTGGCTTTACCGTGTAGCAGCAATGGAACAAATTTGTGGCTTTACCGTGTAGCAGCAACGGGCCAAATTTGTGCCATGATTTAAACCCCCCAAAATAGATGATGTGTAAACTGATCACAAATGCTTTGATATGTATTATGAAATGGTTTGTGTGAGGGGTGATTTTTTCTCATTTTTCTCGCTTGGGGGACCATTAAGAAACATGATCCCCACAGCTACCACCACCACTGGGTTAAAAGGCCTTTCCCTCTAAGCAAGGGGAGGTAGTGAACATTTTACAACACAATGGGTTACTAAGTGAGCTGCTGAACATTTTACAGCTCAATATAACGGGTTCACCCTTTGGGGGCTTCTGGCGGGGGTAATGAAGGCAGGGCAGGAAGTGAGTAGAGAAAGCTTACCTATTTCTCCAAGCTGCTGAAAAGCTTGTTGGTGAAGAATTACTTGTCGGTGAAGAGACTGTTGTTGAGGTGAGGAGTGCCCTGTGTTATGGCACCTCCCAGCACTGCTACACCAACCTGCAAATATGTGTCCACTCTCAAAGTCTTGTACCGGGAAAGACAGCATGGGATAATATATTATAAAATCTCTCTCTCTATCAAGGGCTGTATAATTAAGATAATTAATTGATACTCTCTCTCTCATATTTGTTTTTTTACATACTTTTCTTCCTCTACCCTCCCCCTCTCTTTCTCTCCCCTCATATAACTCTATACATACAGCCAGGCCTATACTTTGAGGCAGTGCCAACATTGCCAGACTGTTGTATTCAGCCTCTTATATTTACTGACTTCCAACACAAAATCTGTCTTCTGGTCCCCAATAACGAGATTCATTTATATTTATCATTAGCCCGGTGGTGGTAGCAGGTGGAAAGTGGAAAGTTTTGTTTAGTGGACGCCGCAACATCTGTGGTCATATGCCGGAGAGAGACAGAAGGGCAAGGAATTATAGGAGAAGGGAACAGATCCCAGGAGACGGGACACAGCCCCCGATTAATACCTGGTACACTGCTGGGTGGACAGGGGCGTAGGGTATTGGAAAAGCCGCCCAAATTTTTCCACTCCACCCAGGAATCGAACCCGGGCTCTCTCGGTTGTGAGCCGAGTGTGCTAACCACTGAACCACGAAGCCCCATAGGGCTGCATGCGGGTGACCACACTAAACTCAGCGATGTGTTTGAAAGCTGAAGCAGTCCGCTGGAGACCTTGCTCCTAGTGTGAAGGGGGAAGGGAGGGGGGGTCAGTTTAGTTAGTTATCAGGTAGTTTAGTTAGCTATAGTCCATGGACTCTTAACTTGAGCCCTGTGGCCTGGCCCGGGGAACCCCGCCATTGTTTACAGACCTAGCGATGACCTGCGATCTGTTATGTTAGCTATTTATGGAGTACATATACAGTCAAACCTCGATTTACGAGTTTAATTCATTCAAGAATATTGCTCGCACACCAAAACACTCGAAAACCAAAACAAATTTCCCCATTGAAATTAATGTAAATCCATTAATGCGTCTCATATCTCAAAAAAACTATTTACGTAAGAACCATCTTACATGTTATTTTTTACAGAATTGACGTTATCTTACTAACAAGTAGAGATGATAAAGATATGAAACACAAGTCAAAGTGTTACGGTTGTTTCGGAGACTCCCGCAACCGCTGGCCATGCTTGAGGTGCAGGCTTCACCCCAGGGTTTAGCAGGTGGTTCCCCTATTCTCGGGGCACCGGAACTACACCCGACCACCAACGTGAAGCTAACTCGACATATCGTCCGAGATGGAGGGTGAACGAGTCAGTCACGTCCAGGAGGGCATACAAGATACCTCTCCATTAACATGAGTTGCAATAGCAATGATATTAATGACAATAATAATAATTACAAGATTATTTAATACTAAGCTATTCTAACCTAAAACTTATTCAAACCTAGCCATACTTTTTTTTTTTTCCTTACCTCCCTCGGCTGGGCCTGGTGGTGGGCCCAAGCCGGCAAGTGTTTATAGCGGCCCCATCTTGCTTTCCCTTGGACAGTCCCATACAGTCCAGGATGATGGTGGTGGTCTTCAGGACAAGTAGTCTGTGGCAGCGACAGATTCAAACCCTCATCATCCATGACGCAGTGAACGCAGGACCGGCACACTAACCACTCAGCCACCGTCTCCTTCCCCAGCCTGTGTTCCGACGCCAAATATGCAAAAAGTAAAAACATATGCCTCAATGTGTCATCCCAGACTATATATAAAGAGAATTAAATCTAAGTCATCCTAACCTAATGAAACTTTAATGAAACTAATCTAGCCTTAGCAAGCCACTGTCAAAACAATATAAACAGAAATATATCTCCAGGTGTGTCCCCCCCAAGACCATATATTTAGAGAATTAAATCTAAGCTATCCTAACCTGCCCAAACTTGCTGAGCTATCCTAACAAGACCTAACTTAACCCGGTAGCAACAAGGGCCCAAATTTGTGGCTTTACAGTGTACCAGCGACGGGCCAAATTCTTGCCATGATATGTAACTTGATATATTAAGAAGGATATAAACCCCACCATCAACCATTAGGATCCACCGGGAAGAAGCCTACCGGCGCAATAGGCCAAGACGTAAAAAAAAAAAAAAAAATGGATGATGCATAAACTCATCACAAATGAATTGATATATATTATGAAGTGGTTTGTGTGAGTGATGATTTTTTTCTCATTTTTCTCGCTTAGAGGGAAGGGCCTTTAACCCAGTGGTAGCAGCAGGGATCATGTTTCTTAATGGTCCCTCCAAGCGAGAAAAATGGAAAAAAATCACCCCTCACACAAACCATTTCATATTATATATAAAGCATTTGTGATCAGATTATGTATCATCTATTTTGGGGGGTTTATATCATGGCACAAATTTGGCCCGTCGCTGCTACACGGTAAAGCCACAAATTTGGCCCGTCGCTGCTACACGGTAAAGACACAAATTTGGCCCATCGCTGCTACCGACTTAAGAAACATGATCCCCACAGCTACTGGGTTAACCGTACCTGCCGTGCGCTCTACTACCACAATGAAATAAAACAAATATATACTGCGTTGCACCCCAAGACAATATTTTAAGAGGCGGGGAGTATGGAGATGACCGTAGCCACCTCTCCCGCCAGTGACATCAACGGCAGTGTGGTGAGAGGCCTATCCTGCCTATTTATCCTAAACAAGTGGGTGTTATTCCAGAAAAAACACCCAAGTCTCATCACTTCACACTTATTTATATATTCAAGGGCTGAAAAATATCGGAAACATTAACAAAAAAAATGCCCGGTCAGCACTAAGTTATCCTAACCTTGGATTAAACTTAGATTTTAACATAACCTCCTGTGAGAGCAAGATAAAAATTGACAGACAAAATAGGTCAATTCCGGCCCTCACGGTATCATGAGCAGACCTCCAGAATAACACCCGATGGTCTAGGATAAAAAAGTTGGAAAATTTCATTTAGTCGGCGCAACATCTGTGGTCATATGCCGGAGAGAGACAGAAGGGGAAGGAATTAAAGAAGGGAACAGATCCCAGGAGATGGGACACAACCCCCGATTAATACCTGGTACACTGCTGGGTGGACAGGGGCATAGGGTATCTGAAAAGCCTCCCAAATTTTCCCACTCTGCCCGGGAATCGAACCCAGGCTCTCTCGGTTGTGAGCCGAGTGTGCTAACTGCTAACCACTGCACCACGAAGCCCCCAGGTCTAGGATAAGATACTGGTCATCACTAAGTTATCCTAACCTTGGATTAAACTTAGATTTTAACCTTAACCTCCTGTGACAGCAAAGAAATTATTGACAGGCAAAATATAGGTTCATGCCAGTCTTCACAGTACCAGGAGCATGTATAACTCTAGAATGACACCCGATGGTCTAGGGTAAGCACATGTGGTCAAGGCAACAACGCTAACCTACATATTCCCCCTTAGAGTTAATAGGTTCACCACCCCGGGTCATCACCACCACATGCATCACCTAAAATCACCACAATCACCATCAATACCACCTCAGACACACATGAAATCACAACCATGACGATGAAAACGCAAAAAAATCAAGAGAAATAACACTGAAATAAATAAATCTGAAAAATTCGTAAAATTCACCCCGCCCGCTAGACGAGTCACCCTTAAAACACTTCTAGCTCACGTTAACCTTCAATATTTCCTGAGTAACACAACCCACACCTCATATCTGCAATAATACAACACAAATACACCCTAATCCTTAATATAGGAGTACCCAGGCATCTTACACTGGTCAAAACTCACGGATATAAGGTCACGTATGGTTCGCTCCCATCCGCCGGTTACGCCCTTATGACCTCACCGCTAAACGCCCATAATTCAATATCTAAGACACTCACACCTCATTTGACCCCATACATTAGGTCATTCAGCTTAGTTCTCCCTCTCATAGCGTTCAAAGTTCTTAGGTGTTATTGATAACTGAGATAATACGTCACTTATGGTTCGCTCCATCCGCCAGTTACGCCCTTATGACCTCACCGCTAAACGCCCATAATTCAATATTTAAGACACTCACACCTCATTTGACCCCATACATTAGGTCATTCATCTCAGTTCTCCCTATCATAGTGCCCGAAGGTCTTAGAGGTCATTAATAATTAAGGTCATATATGGAGCCGGACACCCCAAGCCAGTTATATACGTGACCTTTCTGACCTTACCGGCTTATATCCCGCTCTCCAACTTCACACACAGGAATGCAATGCACGTGTCGCCCTGCCCCTCAAGCCCCGTGCCGCCACGTACTCTACTTTACCGGAAATCAGTAAAAAACGATGAACTTCTGAACGACCACGGCGGCCATTTAAATCCACCTCTCCCCCCACCGATACATTTTCCCTATTTCCACCTATTACAAGCCTTAATTCACTGCCCTCACCCGCCCAAAACAATCACGAGGGACTATTTACCGTTTCCAGATGCATGGCTCCCTCGGCAACAGGATAATTCGCTTCAAAAAACACAAAAATAACACAGCAGCCTCCTCCCTCCACGGCTGGGGCCGGGTGTGTACGAGAAATGCCTCCTCGGGGAAATAAGTCGCGATACTACCCACTACACATGTCCAATGGGGTAAAGACAGCAAAAAACGTCTTAATTTGCCTTGATTTATGTCTCTTTAACCACCTGTGATCTATATATAAGCGTTGAGATTGCCCAAACCAGGAGTGAGTATCAGCTCAGAGTAGTTCCTCCTATGTAATCTCCTATGTGTTTGTTTTAAAGCCTTCTACTGATTTTAAGTGTTTATCTGATGTATTTGCAGTGTATTGAAGTCGCAAAGGGACAGTTAAACGATAGCAGTGAGTGATATATTGAAAATTAAGCAGTTTCAAGTCCCCTTTGCGAGCTATTTTCCGGCTGCGAGCTGATTCCTGCCAGCTCAATAGATTCTCGTACTTGAATTAAATGACCCTGGAACTGTCTTTTCCGCTCCAATAACTAGATTTATTTAGAGATAGGGTCGAAATGTTTAATTAATAGGGCTTTCTTTGCAGTGCTTAGGTATATTATCGCTGACATAAATAGTTTTAGTTTAACCTCGGAAACATTAATTACTCTATTTAACTGCCCCTTTGCCCTTTTATCGCGTGTCCTGTCATTAGTAAACCCCAATTAAGTCCTGCCGGGGCCTTAATAACAGCGGTAAGGCCTTGGAATCATTATTATTCGTTATTAATGGGTTGGTCTGGGTCTGGGTCTCGGCACATGTTGTGAACGAAACTGCAGAAAGTATAAAATCCTATCACTCTTCAGCACGGGCTTACAATATGATGTAATGAGCTTATATGTGGGAATAATGGCTTCAGGGAGTTCTTAATACACTTAGTAGTCTCCCTTACGTGAAGCATGGAGGGAGGGAGGGAGGGAGAGGGAGATAGAGGGAGGGAGGAAGGGAAATGAATCACGTATTAATTAGATCTTAAAGCCATTGGTTACAACGTTTCTTCCTGTATAAACTGGTAATTATATCGCTTTTTCTCTTTAATTAAACCTAAAACCGTGTAAATAATGGCTTTGAAATATTTAATAAGGGAAGATGGACGTTGGAACAGGAAAACTCATTGTTGTACCTCAAAACTAATTGTTCCAACCTTTACATAGATTTACATAGAAAATCAGACCACACAGACCCCATGGTCCAGACTTGGTGGTCTGTCCTTAAACCTAAGTGATTTTACATTAATCAGAAGACTCCAAAACGTTGCATTTCTACTCTAGTTGATATTAAGTTGAAGGATATATGCTGAAATGCTATATCTTATGCTATCAAGCTGATTTAAGCTTACGGTCACATGCTGACTTCATGATGCATGCTGACTTGAAATAAAGGTCACAATATATGCAGTAAGTTGAGTTCAATGACGGCATTGTTCACTTGTATAACTCCTATGCTGAGCCTATAAAAAGTCAGCATTGAAAGAGATAGCCATGCTGACTCGATCTTATGCAAGCTGATTTAAACTTATGGCCATGCTGACTCATATGCTAATCTTAACTTAAATCCATGTTGAACTCCGAACTCAGCATATCAAGAAAACGATCATGCTGTCATATATAGACCACCATGCTGAGCTCAGAGTGGCTATACAGACTGAAATCAGTAACTCTTTAATGCATGCTGAGTTCAAAATAGGATCAGCATTGAGAAACAGCTAGGCGCCATTCTGAGTGAGCATTGCTGACTTGTTCATAATTAAACACCTAGTAATAGTAGTAGTATACAGTAGTAATAGTAGTAGTAGTAGTAGTAGTAGTAGTAGTAGTAGTAATAGTAGTAGTAGTAGTAGTAATAGTAGTAGTAGTAGTAATAGTAGTAGTAGTAGTAGTAGTAGTAGTAGTAGTAGTAGTAATAGTAGTAGTAGTAGTAATAGTAGTAGTAGTAGTAGTAGTAGTAGTAGTAGTAGTAGTAGTAGTAATAGTAGTAGCAGTAGTAGTAGTAGTAGTATGCTGAGCTCAGAAAAGGTCATAGGCTGAGTTGAATTAAGCATATCGCTACAAAAAAGCTTCCTGTACCGACATATGCCAAGTTGGGCGAGCCAGCTATAGGCCATGCTGACTTCAGACCATGCCGACTTAAAGAAATTCTGGGCCATGCTGAATTTGCTGAGCTTGGCTCCATATGTTTCACGAATGTAGACAGATCAATATTGTTTATGATCGATGACACTTTGCGTACGAGGAACAAATTAAGGCGTAAAACTCAAATGTAGACAAGTAAATTCAGACTGAACCAAATTTTTCTTCACCAATTAACGTTGTAGTGCGAGAATGGAATAAGCTCCCTGCCTTCCTTCAGTGGTCACACGATTGATTTCCTTTAAAAACAAGCTCGATCGGCCGTCACTTCCTTCAACTCAATATATTAACTAGAGTTGAAATGCAACGTTTTGGAGCCATCGGATTAATGTTGAATCACTTAGTTTAAGGACAGGCCACTTAGTCTGGACCCTGGGGTCTGATTTTCTATGTAAATCTGTAAATTAAAACCCATCCGACAGCTATGACGTAATGTTTAAACCTCCGCGTACCCAATCAGCTGTTTTAATCAGCTGATCGGTCACCTCGGCACGCTACTGATATATTGTTTCCGGAGTCACCACACTCGTACAGAACATGTTTATTGCATGACTTGACCTGTGACCTACCATACCGAGACACAGGAATGGATGAAATTCTCTAATATATAGACTTACGAGAAAATAACAAGCTTTTTTCTCTCAGAATGGCAACACCCCCGCCAATGGACTCGATCGCTCGCCATATATAATTCTTCCGCCTCGTCATTTTACTTTTTTTTTCAGCTTTCTCGTCCCCTGCATGCATGATAGTTAATGTTGTACTTAACGGCAACATCAATAAGGGCTGATATCATATTAAGCCGTGCTGGGAAGAGAGAGAGAGAGAGAGAGAGAGAGAGAGAGAGAGAGAGAGAGAGAGAGAGATGCTGACTTTAAATGCCGACTTCAAAAATGCTGACTGATTCTGGGCCATGAGTTTATTGACCTTATAACACAAATGCATGCTGACTTGAGGTACGTGTTGATACTCAGCACTCAGCATAAAACTGATTTTCACTGCTGAACTAATTAACTATAAGAGATGAAGAACCCTTAGAATATATATCATTCTAGATCTCTTCCTTTCCTCTATGAAACACATAGGAATGTATAACTATCTCCTATAAGTCACCCTAAGGACCTTGCTCATGGTACAAGATACAGTAATGTCTTTGATAAACTAACTCAAAAGATGGACAATTGTAACCTATATGAGTGATAATATATATTGAACAAGCCCTCTTTCCATTATTTTTGCAGTATTAAGGAATATATATCAAGCTGCTAACTCATCCCTTGCTCATGGTGGAAGGTTCAGTAATATGTCTTTGATAAACTAACTCAAAAGATGGACAATTGTGCCTGATATATATATACTGAACAAGACCTCGATCCATTGTCTATGTAGTATTAAGGAATATATATCAAGCTGCTAACTCATCCCTTGCTCATGGTAGAAGATTGTGATATGTCTTTGATAAACTAACTCAAAAGATGGACAATTGTGCCTGATATATATACTGAACAAGACCTCGATCCATTGTTTATGCAGTATTGAGGGATAGGTATATCAGTTTCCTAACTCACCCCTTGCTCATGGTATCTTCCTAAGGCATTGCTAGACTTGTTTTTATATGCCAAAGATTGAGTACATTAAGACCTTCTCAAAGTCTTACCCAAGAGTTAGTGCTTGATATAAAACTATGCTCATGATAATTAAGGCTTCACAAATGCTGACACTGACCATGGTAAGACTTAATGTCAGGTAATTATCAAAACTAACACATAATTAATGGTTTTGATCCCCCAGAAAATAAGGTAGCTACTGGTGGGGGGGGGGAGGGTCTGGAAGAGGCTGATCGAGGGTCTGGGGGCTTGAGCTAGGGGGCTTCAGGTAAGAGAAAATACATATAATTAATAGCTTGGACATCAATAATCTAGACCAACCCTTGCTTATGGTAGCTTTCCAAGGCATCGCTTATAGACTTTTTATAATATAGCAAAAATAGAGTACCATCAAGGCTTTCTCAGTCCAATTACTCAAGAATTAGTTCAGTGCTTGTTATAATATTGTTTTCTCGGCCAACCCTTGACAAGGCTATTAAAACTGTTCTTGACAATGCTAGTAATTATCTAACATATACTGGAACCCTTACTAATGTTACATAACAAAGTGGAGACTTAATTGCTGGGGATATTTGATTCATAGTTCCATATTAATTCTTTTTGCTCATTGGAAAGGTTAATTAAAATGTTACCGCCAGTATTATGCTAACACACTTGCTAGGTTGGGTTAGGTGACCAATTACTGGGGGCCTGAGGGTCTTAGGGCTGACATGGGAAGGGAAAACACTTATATTTAATGTCTTTGACCCCCAGAATAAAGGTAATTGGGAGTTGAGACTGGGGGTGGGACTGCACTGGGGACTTGAGGGGGCTGGGTACATACTGTTTGGGCAGGTAAATCATTCTTCTACATCAATCCTCTGTTATTTTTAAGCTTAAGAACTTTGACTAAAAGCAGCTATGGACCTTCAACTGTAAGGACGTGGCAAATTCTATGAGTCTGAGGCCTCTTCAAGCACTCAAAATCTCTCTTTAAATAGTTTGGGGGAGATAATTCATTCCTTTACATCAAGCGTGTTATTTTTTAAGCTTGAGAACTTTGACTAAAAGCAGTGCTGGACCTTCAACTGTAGAGACATGGCAAATTCTATGTTTGAGGCCTTTTTAAATAGTCAAATCCCTTCTTATATGTTGTTTGAGGAGGTAATTAATTCTCCTATGAACTTCTTTGCCCCTCGAGATATTCCCCTCGCTCAATGTGATGAATAAGATCTTGTAAATATACTAGTGCTAAGCTTTCAAGTATTAAAAATGGCAAATTCTGAGTGTACGAGGCCTTTTCAAAAGGTCAAATTCCCTCTTTAAATACTGTATGGAGAGGTAATTGATTCTCCTACATCAACCCTTGCTCAATGTGATGCTTTAAAGCTTGATATCTAGCCAGAACTAAGCTTTCAAGGGTTAAACATGGCAAATTCTGAGAGTACAAGGTCTTTTCAAATAGTCAGTCACTTTAAATACTGAGTGGGGATGTAATTGATTCTCCTACATCAACCCTTGCTCAATGTGATGCTTTAGAGCTTTGATATCTAGCCAGAACTAAGCTTTCAAGGGTTAAACATGGCAAATTCTGAGTGTACGAAGCCTTTCCAAATAGTCAGTCTCTTTAAATACTGTATGGGGAAATAATTGATTCTCCTACATCAACCCTTGCTCAATGTGATGCTTTAAAGCTTGATATCTAGCCAGAACTAAGCTTTCAAGGGTTAAACATGGCAAATTCTGAGTGTACGAAGCCTTTCCAAATAGTCAGTCTCTTTAAATACTGTATGGGGAAATAATTGCTTCTCCTACATCAACCCTTGCTCAATGAAGATCTCACTCACTTTAAAATATTCCACCCCCCAAAATATACATACTGGGATCAGAAATCTATGTGGTTGCAGCTATCCACTGGCTATGAAGGGTAAATTTCACTCACCAAAGGCCGCCGAGTGGCTTAACCCGGTAGCAGGGACGGGCCAAATTTGTGGCTTTACCGTGTAGCAGCGATGGGCCAAATTTGTGCCATGATTTGAACCCCCCAAAATAGATGATACATAAACTTATCACAAATGCTTATATATATTATTATGAAATGGTTTGCGTGAGTGATGATTTTTTCCCATTTTTCTCGCTTAGAGGGACCATTAAGAAACATGATCCCCGCTGCTACCGGGTTAAAACTACCCACATGCTGTCCAGAAGACCACCTATCAACCCGGACTCTAGATTCTAGGATTAAAGATGAGCTCCGGGAGGGCAGCATGAGCCAATGCAATATGGCACCACTATAAACACTTGCCTGCACCAGAACGGGCTGGGCCGACCATCAGGCCCCACCGGGAAGAAGCCTTGGGCCGACCATCAGGATCCACTGGGAAGAAGCTTACCGGAGCAATAGGCCATGACGTAAAAAACCAAAAAAAAAAAAAACCAAAAAACATATTTGACAAGGCTTTCAGGGAGTTACAGACAAAACCTAAAAAACACATATTTGACAAGGCTTTCAGGGGTTACAGACAAGGGTGCTTTTATGACCCTTCCTCTGTACCATCAACCTAAAAAAACATCATTGAGAACCCAATTACTGACCTTTTTGGCCTTGGAAATATACAACAGAAAATACAAGACCCAAACAGTCCCCTCAATAAACAGACATACAACTGAAATTTGTGCCATGATATAACCCCCCAAAATAGATGATGCATAATGTGATCACAAATGCTTTGATATATAGTATGAAATGGTTTGTGTGAGTGATGATTTTTTCTTGCTTAGAGGGACCGTTAAGAAACATGATCCCTACCACCACCACCACTGGGTGAAATATGTTAGGTTGCAAATATTTCCACGAGTCACTACATCACTTGAAGGCTTTCCATATACGCTGTGTTGCTAGTATTTCCAAGGGTGGTTTTACGAGCCTTGACACCGTGACAAGGCTAACGTAACAGCCACCCATGACAGCCTGACCCATACCCTTAACAGCCGTGGGAAATTGCCGTCTCGAGATTCCAAAACAACGCCCGCCAGACTCAACGTCATATGGTGGTGAAGATTTTAACGCAGGTACACAAAGACGCAGGGATGGACGCTCAACCCTAAGGTGGAGACGTCGGCCGAAGATGTTGACGTAGCGATCCCAGACGCAGGGACGAACGGTCAACCGTGGGGTCAAACATCAGATATCAACCCGTTTTTTCAACCTGTACATATCTGCTGCCGAATATGGATGAGGGAAATATATTTTAAACCAATTTATTTTTTCCTGTTACGTATATTTATTTCATAGAGGTCAGAGTTCACCACCCGTACTGCACGCATGGGTGGGTAAAAGACATGTATATATATAACCGTACGTGTTTGAGGATAATCTCCCTCCATAGTCAGGATTCACACATGACTAGGTTACGTATGGTCATTGTTTAACACTTTCCAACTTTTTTCTAGTTATTTATTGAGGTACAAGCCTAACAGAGGTGTCCCCATATAGGCCTGAACCCCTCTCTGATACCTGGCCTGTACTGCTGCTCTCAAATTATGTCAAACTATATTTTTTAAGGTGAAGGGAGACAGCTCTAGCGGGGACGGAACCTGACGGAACCTCCCTCGCTAGACGCCGATCCGACAGGCTTGTTAGGGGTCACCTGGAGCACTGGGCGGCAGCTTACAGAATGGGTTAGGTCGTTAGGATACTCAAGCCAGCAGTGTGGGTTAGTGTGCAGCAGAAATGAAATGCGTTCACATGCAAAAGCCATACGAGTAGCTGTTAAGCGAAATTTTGCCGTAAGCAGCCGGAGTTGTCATGCAGAGAAGCCGTGGGATTAGTTACGAAGGAAGGCGCAGAATGTGTTGATAGGTACGAAAGCCAGAAGCAGAGAGAGAAGTGTAAATCCATGCGGGTTATGCGAGCAGGAGTTAGTATACAGAAGCCATGCCCTGTTACGACAGCAGACGCAGAACGGGGTGTTATGAATAGCAGAAGCAGAGTGAGTTGTTACAAGGGCATGCAGATGTTATGCCAGTCCCAGGAGTGCAGGAGTTGATACCCAGAGCAGCAGAGGTTGTCCTTGGTAGCTGAAATTAAAAGGTTTTGTTAATACTCCTAGTACGGAAGTGTTGTAAGTTATGGACAGCACCAGTAGTAGTAGTAGTAGCTATTGCAGAAGGGGTTGTTTTGTTAAGACATTTCCCTACAGACATTATCACATTACACCTACATAAATACCCTTCCTTCCAGTATCTTAACATTCAAATACATATCTCAATACATAATTAAATCTATACACAAGCACCAGTAGGAGTTGTTGCAGGAGAGGTTGTTACGACACCCCCACTACAGACCTTTCCCCTACATAAATTCCCCTCCATTCAGTACTTTAACCTTGAAATAAATACCCCCAATACACAATATATACCCCAATACATTGAATGCACATACACATGCAACTCAGTAACACGCACATTTAAATCCATACCAAGTTCCTTATACGTACTGGGATAGGAAATACCTTATGAAGAAATAACCACAGACTTTGTATATAAATAACCCCAGTGCATAACATTCTTTCCCAACAAAACACCATTCTTAGGATATATATATATAAAACACAGAAGACGAAAATCCCAAATACACATTTTAGTATACATGCAACTCAGTAACTCACACATAAATCCATACCCAAGTTTCTTATACGTGCTGGGATAGGAAATACCTTAACCTAAAGAAACACTAAAGGCTGTATATGTAAAATCATGCGTAGTACCTTATAAGAAATAACCCCGGCCCTTTACGTAAATACTCTCAGTGCATGACATTTCAATACATGCCAAGTAACTTTCTATCCCCGTACACATGCTGAAAGAGAGATTGTTGTTAATAGCCATAACACACTTCCATACTTATTGATATAGCCTTCATAGATAACATGCACCCTTTCACTACTTTCTGAGCCAGTACACAAGCTGAAAGAAAGAGGATTTTGTTAATTAATAGCCATAGTAGAAAGGCTTTGTAGGAGGTACCCACAGCCACAGAACTTATAAGTAAAATCCTAAGTACAACCTTATAAGTAAAAAAAAACACCACAGACCTTGTAAGTAAATCCCATAGCCTTATACATACAAACATCCAAGTTCATAACATTTCAATACATGCATAATACAAATCATTTAAATATTTTCCTTGGCACATAAACTTCTGCCTATATTTACAAGTTAACCTTCTCCTCCCTCTTATCCTCTTTAATACATAGAATGACATATTTCCTCTACTCCATAAGCTTCTATATATTGATCTGCCTTTATGTATAGAACTCACATCCTCCTCTTCTTCTTCCTCCTCCTTCTCCTCTGCACTGCTTGGCCTGTAAGAAGATGGGATTGTCAGATGTTTCCGACTCTAACATTAACTACTTGCAAAGGCTAAAAAAAAGAGATCAATTTGGTTCTAATGAGTTATTCTGTAGCATTATGGTACAGGGAAGGTCACACTACCACCAGGGTCATTAAACTACCCTGAAAATGCCCACAACTCCTATGAAAGCCTTGTCAAATATATGTTTTCTTAGGGTCATGGTACAGAGGAAGGGTCAGACTACCACCAGGGTCATTCAACTATCCCAGGAAATGCCCACAACTCCTATGAAAGCCTTGTCAAATATGTGTTTTTAGGTTCACGGTACAGAGGAAGGGTCACACTACCATCAGGGTCATAAAACTACCCCTGGAAATGCCCACAACTCCTAGGAAAGCCATGTCAAATATGTTTTCTTAGGGTCATGGTACAGAGGAAAGGTCACACTAACACCAGGGTCATTAAACTACCCCAAGAAATGACAAACTCCTATGAAAGAACTGTCAAATATATGTTTTCGTTGGGTCATGGTACAGAGGAAGGGGCACACTACCACCAGGGTCATAAAACTGCCCCTGGAAATGCCTAAAACTCCTAGGAAAGCCTTGTCAAATAACTGTTTTTAGGTTCACGGTACAGAGGAAGGCTCACATTTTCATATATTATTTTTTCCTTCTTTTTGTAACTTCATTTTCCTTTCCTTTCCTTTCCCTTCCCTTCCCTTGCGTGAAATTCCCCCCAAAACATAAAAATCAGTTATACAACAGAATACAACAGAATAAAAGAGAATACAACAGAATAAAAGATAATACAACAGAATACAACAGAATAAAAGAGAATACAACAGAATACAACAGAATAAAAGAGAATACAACAGAATAAAAGAGAATACAACAGAATACAACAGAATAAAAGAGAATACAACAGAAAACAACAGAATAAAAGAGAATACAACAGAATACAACAGAATAAAAGAGAATACAACAGAATACAATAGAATAAAAGAGAATACAACAGAACACAACAGAATAAAAGAGAATACAACAGAATACAACAGAATAAAAGAGAATACAACAGAATAAAAGAGAATACAACAGAATACAACAGAATAAAAGAGAATACAACAGAATAAAAGAGAATACAACAGAATAAAAGAGAATACAACAGAATACAACAGAATAAAAGAGAATACAACAGAATACAACAGAATAAAAGAGAATACAACAGAATAAAAGATAATACAACAGAATACAACAGAATAAAAGAGAATACAACAGAATAAAAGAGAATACAACAGAATAAAAGATAATACAACAGAATACAACAGAATAAAAGAGAATACAACAAAATACAACAGAATACAACAGAATAAAAGAGAATACAACAGAATACAACAGAATAAAAGAGAATACAACAGAATACAACAGAATAAAAGAGAATACAACAGAATACAACAGAATAAAAGAGAATACAACAGAATACAACAGAATAAAAGAGAATACAACAGAATACAACAGAATAAAAGAGAATACAACAGAATACAACAGAATAAAAGAGAATACAACAGAATACAACAGAATAAAAGATAATACAACAGAATACAACAGAATAAAAGAGAATACAACAGAATACAACAGAATAAAAGAGAATACAACAGAATAAAAGATAATACAACAGAATACAACAGAATAAAAAAGAATACAACAGAATACAACAGAATAAAAGAGAATACAACAGAATAAAAGAGAATACAACAGAATACAACAAAATAAAAGAGAATACAACAGAATAAAAGAGAATACAACAGAATACAACAGAATAAAAGAGAATACAACAGAATACAACAGAATAAAAGAGAATACAACAGAATAAAAGATAATACAACAGAATACAACAGAATAAAAGAGAATACAACAGAATACAAAAGAATAAAAGATAATACAACAGAATAAAAGAGAATACAACAGAATACAACAGAATAAAAGATAATACAACAGAATACAACAGAATAAAAGAGAATACAACAGAATACAACAGAATAAAAGAGAAAACAACAGAATACAACAGAATAAAAGAGAATACAACAGAATACAACAGAATAAAAGATAATACAACAGAATACAACAGAATAAAAGAGAATACAACAGAATACAACAGATATAAAAGAGAATACAACAGAATACAACAGAATAAAAGATAATACAACAGAATACAACAGAATACAACAGAATAAAAGAGAATACAACAGAATACAACAGAATAAAAGAGAATACAACAGAATACAACAGAATAAAAGAGAATACAACAGAATAAAAGATAATACAACAGAATACAACAGAATAAAAGAGAATACAACAGATTACAACATAATACAACAGAATAAAAGATAATACAACAGAATACAACAGAATAAAAGAGAATACAACAGAATAAAAGATAATACAACAGAATACAACAGAATAAAAGAGAATACAACAGAATACAACAGAATAAAAGAGAATACAACAGAACACAACAGAATAAAAGAGAATACAACAGAATACAACAGAATAAAAGAGAATACAACAGAATACAACAGATTAAAAGAGAATACAACAGAATAAAAGATAATACAACAGAATACAACAGAATAAAAGAGAATACAACAGAATACAACAGAATAAAAGAGAATACAACAGAATACAACAGAATAAAAGAGAATACAACAGAATACAACAGAATAAAAGAGAATACAACAGAATACAACAGAATAAGAGAATACAACAGAATACAACAGAATAAAAGAGAATACAACAGAATACAACAGAATAAAAGAGAATACAACAGAATAAAAGATAATACAACAGAATACAACAGAATAAAAGAGAATACAACAGAATACAACAGAATAAAAGAGAATACAACAGAATACAACAGAATAAAAGAGAATACAACAGAATACAACAGAATACAACAGAATAAAAGAGAATACAACAGAATACAACAGAATAAAAGAGAATACAACAGAATACAACAGAATAAAAGAGAATACAACAGAATACAACAGAATACAACAGAATAAAAGAGAATACAACAGAATACAACAGAATAAAAGAGAATACAACAGAATACAACAGAATAAAAGAGAATACAACAGAATACAACAGAATAAAAGATAATACAACAGAATACAACAGAATAAAAGATAATACAACAGAATACAACAGAATTAAGAGAATACAACAGAATACAACAGAATACAACAGAATAAAAGAGAATACAACAGAATACAACAGAATAAAAGAGAATACAACAGAATACAACAGAATAAAAGATAATACAACAGAATACAACAGAATAAAAGAGAATACAACAGAATAAAAGAGAATACAACAGAATAAAAGAGAATACAACAGAATACAACAGAATAAAAGATAATACAACAGAATACAACAGAATAAAAGAGAATACAACAGAATACAACAGAATAAAAGATAATACAACAGAATACAACAGAATAAAAGAGAATACAACAGAATAAAAGATAATACAACAGAATACAACAGAATAAAAGATAATACAACAGAATACAACAGAATAAAAGAGAATACAACAGAATACAACAGAATAAAAGAGAATACAACAGAATAAAAGATAATACAACAGAATACAACAGAATAAAAGAGAATACAACAGAATACAACAGAATAAAAGAGAATACAACAGAATAAAAGAGAATACAACAGAATACAACAGAATAAAAGAGAATACAACAGAATAAAAGATAATACAACAGAATAAAAGAGAATACAACAGAATACAACAGAATAAAAGAGAATACAACAGAATACAACAGAATAAAAGAGAATACAACAGAATAAAAGATAATACAACAGAATACAACAGAATAAAAGAGAATACAACAGAATAAAAGATAATACAACAGAATACAACAGAATAAAAGAGAATACAACAGAATAAAAGAGAATACAACAGAATAAAAGATAATACAACAGAATACAACAGAATAAAAGAGAATACAACAGAATACAACAGAATAAAAGAGAATACAACAGAATACAACAGAATAAAAGATAATACAACAGAATAAAAGATAATACAACAGAATACAACAGAATAAAAGAGAATACAACAGAATACAACAGAATAAAAGAGAATACAACAGAATACAACAGAATAAAAGAGAATACAACAGAATAAAAGATAATACAACAGAATAAAAGAGAATACAAGATAATACAACAGAATACAACAGAATAAAAGATAATACAACAGAATACAACATAATAAAAGAGAATACAACAGAATACAACAGAATAAAAGAGAATACAACAGAATAAAAGATAATACAACAGAATAAAAGAGAATACAACAGAATAAAAGAGAATACAACAGAATAAAAGATAATACAACAGAATACAACAGAATAAAAGATAATACAACAGAATACAACAGAATAATAGAGAATACAACAGAATACAACAGAATACAACAGAATAAAAGATAATACAACAGAATACAACAGAATAAAAGAGAATACAACAGAATACAACAGAATAAAAGATAATACAACAGAATACAACAGAATAAAAGAGAATACAACAGAATACAACAGAATAAAAAAAAATACAACAGAATAAAAGATAATACAACAGAATACAACAGAATAAAAGAGAATACAACAGAATACAACAGAATAAAAGAGAATACAACAGAATAAAAGAGAATACAACAGAATACAACAGAATAAAAGAGAATACAACAGAATAAAAGATAATACAACAGAATAAAAGAGAATACAACAGAATACAACAGAATAAAAGAGAATAAAAGAGAATACAACAGAATAAAGAGAATACAACAGAATAAAAGATAATACAACAGAATACAACAGAATAAAAGAGAATACAACAGAATAAAAGATAATACAACAGAATACAACAGAATAAAAGAGAATACAACAGAATAAAAGAGAATACAACAGAATAAAAGATAATACAACAGAATACAACAGAATAAAAGAGAATACAACAGAATACAACAGAATAAAAGAGAATACAACAGAATACAACAGAATAAAAGAGAATACAACAGAATAAAAGATAATACAACAGAATAAAAGATAATACAACAGAATACAACAGAATAAAAGAGAATACAACAGAATACAACAGAATAAAAGAGAATACAACAGAATACAACAGAATAAAAGAGAATACAACAGAATAAAAGAGAATACAAGATAATACAACAGAATACAACAGAATAAAAGATAATACAACAGAATACAACAGAATAAAAGAGAATACAACAGAATACAACAGAATAAAAGAGAATACAACAGAATACAACAGAATAAAAGATAATACAACAGAATAAAAGAGAATACAACAGAATACAACAGAATAAAAGAGAATACAACAGAATAAAAGAGAATACAACAGAATACAACAGAATAAAAGATAATACAACAGAATACAACAGAATAAAAGAGAATACAACAGAATACAACAGAATACAACAGAATAAAAGATAATACAACAGAATACAACAGAATAAAAGAGAATACAACAGAATACAACAGAATAAAAGATAATACAACAGAATACAACAGAATAAAAGAGAATACAACAGAATACAACAGAATAAAAAAAAATACAACAGAATAAAAGATAATACAACAGAATACAACAGAATAAAAGAGAATACAACAGAATACAACAGAATAAAAGAGAATACAACAGAATACAACAGAATAAAAGAGAATACAACAGAATAAAAGATAATACAACAGAATACAACAGAATATAAGAGAATACAACAGAATACAACAGAATAAAAGAGAATACCAACAGAATACAACAGAATAAAAGAGAATACAACAGAATACAACAGAATAAAAGAGAATACAACAGAATAAAAGAGAATACAACAGAATACAACAGAATAAAAGATAATACAACAGAATACAACAGAATAAAAGAGAATACAACAGAATACAATAGACTAAAAGATAATACAACAGAATACAACAGAATAAAAGAGAATACAACAGAATAAAAGAGAATACAACAGAATAAAAGAGAATACAACAGAATACAACAGAATAAAAGATAATACAACAGAATAAAAGAGAATACAACAGAATACAACAGAATAAAACAGAATACAACATAATACAACAGAATAAAAGAGAATACAACAGAATACAACAAAATACAACAGAATAAAAGAGAATACAACAGAATACAACAGAATAAAAGAGAATACAACAGAATACAACAGAATAAAACAGAATACAACAGAATACAACAGAATAAAAGATAATACAACAGAATAAAAGATAATACAACAGAATACAACAGAATAAAAGAGAATACAACAGAATACAACAGAATAAAAGATAATACAACAGAATACAACAGAATAAAAGAGAATACAACAGAATACAACAGAATAAAAGAGAATACAACAGAATAAAAGAGAATACAACAGAATAAAAGATAATACAAGATAATACAACAGAATACAACAGAATAAAAGAGAATACAACAGAATAAAAGAGAATACAACAGAATACAACAGAATACAACAGAATAAAAGATAATACAACAGAATACAACAGAATAAAAGAGAATACAACAGAATACAACAGAATAAATGAGAATACAACAGAATACAACAGAATAAAAGAGAATACAACAGAATAAAAGAGAATACAACAGAATAAAAGAGAATACAACAGAATACAACAGAATAAAAGAGAATACAACAGAATAAAAGAGAATACAACAGAATACAAGAGAATAAAAGAGAATACAACAGAATACAACAGAATAAAAGAGAATACAACAGAATAAAAGAGAATACAACAGAATACAACAGAATAAAAGAGAATACAACAGAATACAACAGAATAAAAGAGAATACAACAGAATAAAAGAGAATACAACAAAATACAACAGAATAAAAGAGAATACAACAGAATAAAAGAGAATACAACAGAATAAAAGAGAATACAACAGAATAAAAGAGAATACAACAGAATACAACAGAATACAACAGAATAAAAGATAATACAACAGAATACAACAGAATATAAGAGAATACAACAGAATAAAAGAGAATACAACAGAATACAACAGAATAAAAGATAATACAACAGAATACAACAGAATAAAAGAGAATACAACAGAATAAAAGAGAATACAACAGAATAAAAGATAATACAACAGAATACAACAGAATACAAGATAATACAACAGAATAAAAGAGAATACAACAGAATACAACAGAATAAAAGAGAATACAACAGAATAAAAGATAATACAACAGAATACAACAGAATAAAAGAGAATACAACAGAATACAACAGAATAAAAGATAATACAACAGAATACAACAGAATAAAAGAGAATACAACAGAATACAACAGAATAAAAGATAATACAACAGAATACAACAGAATAAGAGAATACAACAGAATACAACAGAATAAAAGAGAATAGGATAGGTAGGGAAGGGATGGAAAGGAAGGCATGGGAAGGGATGGGATGGGAAGAAATGGAGTATGATATTCCCAAACACACACACACACACACATATACACTCACTCACCCACCCAGATACATACATATTCAAAGTGTGTGTGTGTGTGTGTGTGTGTGTGTGTGTGTGTGTGTGTGTTATGCTCCTGAGACTTCCATATAGTTGTGTGTCACTTTCATGAGGTGCTTTTCCTACTAGTGTTTTTAGGGCGAGTCCATTCAAGGCACCTGTGTACCACCCCATACAAGCTCGAAGTCTTGACAAATGTGTGTTTCTTTAGCTTCATGGTACAGAGGAAGGGTCACACTACCACCAGGGTCATAAACTACCCAAGGAGATGCCCCAAACTCCTATGAAAGTCTTGACAAATGTGTGTTTCTTTAGGTTCATGGTACAGAGGAAGGGTCACACTACCTCCAGGGTCATAAAACTACCCAAGGAGATGCCCCAAACTCCTATGAAAGTCTTGACAAATGTGTGTTTCTTTAGCTTCATGGTACAGAGGAAGGGTCACACTACCACCAGGGTCATAAAACTACCCCAGGAAATGCCCACAACTCCTACGAAAGCCTTGTCAAATATGTGTTCTTGGGCGGCGAAATGTCTCATAATACGACCCTAAGAGCCACCTTGCCACCAGGGTCTGACCACCAACTGACTCCAAACCAACCTCCTCTCTTTGAACCCAGTCATGATTAGGACCACCCTATATATGGCAGGGACTTCACTATTCTGTACAACCGCTCCCACAACATGTCACGCTTGATGGCAGAGTCCCTTTTCATATGACAACTCTGCCCCGCACTGTGACCTGACATTGTACCGAGGGCAGCTGTGTGGCAGGAACTAACAGGAAGGAGAGAAGACTGAGAGCTGGAAATGGAAATAAAAAAGACCGAGAATTTTGCACAAAAGGAACAATTGCAGGAAGAAAATTGGTGCAAGAAGATGAACAAGGAAAATAGTTATAAAGTTAACAACACTCACCATTTGATTCCTGTGTGTCCCCTTCATCCTCCTCCTCCTCCTCCTCTTGTTCTTCCTCCTCTTCTTCTTATGTCTGCAAATTAAGTTAGGAATGAGAACTGTATAAACACTGAGTCTTTTTGGGAATAATAAATTCCTTCATGAATTTTAATGTTTATTTTTATGAGAGAGAGAGAGAGAGAGAGAGAGAGAGAGAGAGAGAGAGAGTGCATTACCTATAGGAACAGTAGTAAAGGTTTAGCATGAGGGCAAGGAGGAGGTGGCGGCCAGTGGTCCACCCTGACCCTCAAAGCTAACAGGGAAACAAGACAAAGGAAATATTACCTGAGAACCTAACCTCCCTTATCTATGGCCTCCTGTGACCTACAAAGACTTATTCTATTACAGGGTTTAGACAAGAATTGCTCCGCTCTTTATAATGATTCTAGGACCACAGTACGTATGGAAATAGTTCGCATGCATAAAATTCGTATGCAATTTTTTGTAAGCAAATGTTTGTAAGGGATAAAGTTCGTTTGAAAAAAGTACGTATGCAATTCAATATTATAATAAATAAATAAATAAAAATCACGGGCCAGGCCGAAAATTTAGCAGGCAGAAGTATGGGGCCATCCAGTTCCCATTAAAGCTAATGATACATATATGGAAAAAATTAACATCTATATATAGTGAGTTATCACCTTCATATCACAGGTAAAACTCCAGAAATACACCCACCAACTACCAGTGACAATGGAGCTGTGCAAAGCCTGCCCCATTTTTACCAAGGCAACCTGACCAAATCTAACCTAACCATTGAGTAAATAGAACGTTAAATGGTAAAAAGCGCTCAAAATAACGGAAAAGATGAATAAAAAGATGAATTAATCTAACCTAACCACATCTGATTTCTGGAATAACACCCAAATAGTTAGGGATAAATGTCAAAATAATTAGGCTACCCTTTCTTCAATAATCCCTTAATGATAACAGAAATACTCTAACCTATCACTGACGCTGCCGATGTCAATGGAGGTGGAATTGGTGGAGTGGACATGGCGGCTGACCCCAATCACTGCTGAGGGTCTAACACCATCATCACCACCACCACCATCAACACTGCCATCACCATCACCACCACCACCATCACTGCCATCACCACCATCACCACCGCCGTCATCACCACCACCACCATCACCACCGCCACCATCACCACCGCCGTCATCACCACCACCACCATCACCACCAACACCTGTCACCACCGCCGTCATCACCACCGCCGTCATCACCACCACCACCATCACCACCGCCGTCATCACCACCGCCGTCATCACCACCACCACCATCACCACCGCCGTCATCACCACCACCATCATCACCACCAGCACCATCACCACCGCCGTCATCACCACCGCCGTCATCACCACCACCACCATCACCACCGCCGTCATCACCACCACCACCATCACCGCCGTCATCACCACCGCCGTCACCACCAACACCTGTCACCACCGCTGTCATCACCACCAACACCTGTCACCACCGCCTTCATCACCACAAACACCTGTCACCACCGCCTTCATCACCACAAACACCTGTCACCACCGCCTTCATCACCACAAACACCTGTCACCACCGCCTTCATCACCACAAACACCTGTCACCACTGCCGTTATCACCACCGCCGTTATCACCACCACCACCATCACCACCGCCGTCATCACCACCGCCGCCATCACCACCACCACCACTGTCATCACCACCACCACCATCACCACTGCCGTCATCACCACCGCCATCACCACCACCATCACCGCCGCCATCACCACCACCACCACCATCACATGAAACAGATTTTCCAATTTTCCCCTATTTCCACGCCCTGATTTCCTGTCCCTGCACACTAAAATAAGGGCAAAGGATCCACCTACCTTCCCACAGCATGGCGCTTCCGGGCACTTTATAATAACCTAAAAAAACAAGAAAAATACAGCGTTGTCTCGGCAGCCTTCACAGACGACAGGGAAAATGGAGGCCGTGACGTCATCATAGTGTTGGAACTTTAATACACGACAACCTTAGAACTTGACGACGGATAAATAGAGCAAGTTCACTGGTAAAAACACGCTCAAAATAACGGATAAGGGGAGACAAGTAAGATCAGGGTATGCTATTAAGTATTAACGAAAGGAGAAAACGATACACGAAGGGAGAGTTTGCGTCAGTAAAGTCTTCAGAACACTTGAACTCGGGGCATAATAACGTGTTTAAGTGTGCAGGCTGACCTGGGTAAGTGTGGAAAAGTGTACAAAAGTGTGCAGAAGGATATGAGAAGCGAGACAGAGCGGGGAAGGTCAAAATATTAATAATTTTCTCCTCCTTCTCTCTCTCTCTCTCTCTCTCTCTCTCTCTCTCTCTGTTTCTATCTATTGTCTATTTCTAATGTATTTAAACGTCTGTCTGTCTGTCTATCTATCTATCTATCTATCCGTTTATCTGTTTCTCTGTCTCTATCTCTCTGCCTATCTATCTATCTATCTATCTATCCATCTATCACTGTGCAATAACCTCAGTATCTATCGGTCTATTAATATTTGTTATCATGCACTAACCTGTGTCTATCTATCTGTCTATATCTATCTATCCGTTTATCTGTTTGTTTATCTCTCTCCATCTCTCTGCCTATCCATCTATCACTGTCAACCAGTCAGCCAGTTAACCACGTTGTCAGTCAGTCAGTCAACCAGTCAGCCAGTTAACCACGTTGTCAGTCAGTCAGTCAACCAGTCAGCCAGTTAACCACGTTGTCAGTCAGTCAGTCAACCAGTCAGCCAGTTAACCACGTCGTCAGTCAGTCAGTCAACCAGTCAGCCAGTTAACCACGTTGTCAGTCAGTCAGTCAACCAGTCAGCCAGTTAACCACGTCGTCAGTCAGTCAGTCAACCAGTCAGCCAGTTAACCACGTCAAGTCAGTCAGTCAGTCAGTCAGTCAGTCAGTCAACCAGTCAGCCAGTTAACCACGTCAAGTCAGTCAGTCAGTCAGTCAACCAGTCAGCCAGTTAACCACGTCAAGTCAGTCAGTCAGTCAGTCAACCAGTCAGCCAGTTAACCACGTCAAGTCAGTCAGTCAGTCAGTCAGTCAGTCAACCAGTCAGCCAGTTAACCACGTCAAGTCAGTCAGTCAGTCAACCAGTCAGCCAGTTAACCACGTCAAGTCAGTCAGTCAGTCAGTCAGTCAACCAGTTAACCACGTCAAGTCAGTCAGTCAGTCAGTCAGTCAGTCAACCAGTCAGCCAGTTAACCACGTCAAGTCAGTCAGTCAGTCAGTCAGTCAGTCAGTCAGTCAACCAGTTAACCACGTCAAGTCAGTCAGTCAGTCAGTCAGTCAGTCAACCAGTCAGCCAGTTAACCACGTCAAGTCAGTCAGTCAGTCAAATCAGTCAGTCAGTCAAGTCAGTCAGTCAGTCAGGTCAGTCAGTTAGCCAACCACGTCAAGTCAGTCAGTCAGCCAACCAGTTATAACCGCGTCAAGTCAGTCAGTCAGTCAGTCAGTTCTAAATTATCAGAAATATTTTGAGAGCATGAGATGAAGTTCATTATTATTATTATTATTATTATTATTATTATTATTATTATTATTAGTAGTAGTAGTAGTAGTAATAGTAGTAGTATTTTTATAGTAGTAGTAGTAGTAGTAGTAGTAGTAGTAGTAGTAGTAGTAGTAGTAGTAGTAGTAGTAGTAGTAGTAGTAGTAGTAGTAGTAGTAGTAGTAGTAGTAGTAGTAGTAGTAGTAGTAGTAGTAGTAGTAGTAGTAGTAGTAGTAGTAAGTAGTAGTAGTAGTAGTAGTAGTAGTAGTAGTAGTAGTAGTAGTAGTAGTAGTAGTAGTAGTAGTAGTAGTAGTATAAGTAGTATAAGTAGTAGTAGTAGTAGTAGTAGGCCTATATAAAATAATAATTAGTGAGCCAAGGGTGATATAATACTTAATAATAATGGTAAATAATTATAACATCAATCAATCAATCGTTCGTGTCCCCAGAACAGCTGACCATATCCGCCCCGGTGACAGATTATCGTACTCGGCGCATGGCAGTATATCCCGGTTTCTGACGCCTAACTATTGCCAAGAAACATCAGGAATCAACCATTTTAACATTAATTATAAGTGCATCTCGTTATTGGGGTCCAGGAGACAGTTTTTTGGGTCGGAAGTCGGTATATAATGAGGCTACGTACGACAATTCCGCCCTTTTTTTTTCAGTCGCGTCTGACCTTAGGCGGGCAAAGGTCACGTCGCCGCTCGCCTTCACATATAGCTGTTATACGTCTGGCCACGGCGCCTGACCTTGACCTTTGACCTCGGAATTAACGACGAGTGTTATATATTGTGTGAAGTGTTATCAGGATGAGAACGACTGGGAGATAATGAAGGTTTTCTCTCTTCTTATCCTCTCGTTTGTTTGTTTGTTTGTTGCTCTCTCTCTCTCTTCTTTCATTTGCTTGTTTGTTTGTATTCTCTCTCTCCCTCTCTCTCTCTCTCTCTCTCTCTCTCTCTCTCTCTCTCTCTCTCTCTCTCTCTCTCTCTCTCTCTCTCTCTCTCTCTCTCTCTCTCTCTCTTTTTCTTCTTCTTCTTCTTCTTCTCTTTCAATTGACTAACGAGAAGAAAAATAACAGGAACGAGAACAAGAAGAAATTAAGAAAAAGAACAATAACGAGAAAAATACGAACAAAGAAGAAGACGAAGAAAAAGACAAAGACAAGGATAACAAGAAGAAGAGCAATAAGAAGTTCAAGAAGAAAGAAAACAAGAACAAGGAGAAGAAAAACGAAGCAAGAAAAACTGCAGGAAAATGAGATAAGTTTGAGAAAGAGGAGGAGGAGAAGGAGGAGGAGGAAGAGGAGGAGGAGGAAGAGGAGGAGGGAAACGAAGATAAGGAACACGAAACAAGAGGCAAGAAAGAAAACAAAAAACAAAACAACTAATCAGAGAAACAGACATACAGACAAACAAGAGAAGAAGAAGAAGAAGAAGAAGCAATAAATAAATAGTCAACAGAAAAAAAATATTAAAAAAACTACTACACAAAATAATAATAATAATAATAATAATAATAACACTACTTCTATTACTACTACTACTACTACTACTACTACCACTACTACTACTACTACTACTACTACTACAACAACAGTGCGAACCCCCCCCCCCCCCTGGCACCCACTTCTACAGCCTCCTTTGCAGTGCCAGTGACCAGGGACAGCAGGTTCACGGATGCCACAAGTGCCTGCCTAAGTGCCGGCACCTCCACCAGCTCCACCGCCAGGCTCCAGTGCCGTCCTGAAGGTGTGGCCCAGGGGCAGGCTGAACTCTGGCCCCAGGGACGTTGAGGGAGTTTGGGTCACCCGTGGGAAGGAGGAGGAGGAGGATTTTATTTATAGTGGTCTATGTTACTATTGCTACCATTTCTTTAAACTTTATATTGGTGCTCAACCCCAGGCCGTCAGTGGCACAAGC
>NW_026111901.1:175000-180000 GCF_024679095.1 Eriocheir sinensis
AACCCTACCTAACGTAATCTAACCTTACCAAACCTAATCTAACCTTACCTAACCTAATATAACCTTGCATAACCTAATCTAACCTTACCAAACCTAGTCTAACCTTATCTAACCTAATCTAACCTTACCTAACCTAATCTAACCTTACCTAACCTAATCTAACCTCACCAAACCTAATCTAACCTTACCTAACCTAATATAACCTTACCTAACCTAATCTAACCCTACCAAACCTAATCTAACCTTATCTAACCTAATCTAACCTTACCTAACCTAATCCAACCTTACCTAACCTAATATGACCTTGCATAACCTTACCAAACCTAATCTACCCCTACCTAACCTAATATAACCTTACCAAACCTTACCTAACCTAACCTAATCTAAACTTACACACACACACACACACACACACACACAGAAACGGCAAAAGATAGACAGAAAAATAGAAAAAAAATCACTCATTTATATGCGTAAAGGCTGCTACAATGAGTTAAATCACAGACAATCCATGTGCAGATACGACCACAGAATCCGATGTACTTCCTGCCACAGATACGGCCATAAGAACAGACTGTGTAATGTCTACAGTGCATAGGAACATGGCGAGGAAGAGACGGCCGCCGAGTCACTACTAATTAAGGACTGCTTAACAATGGTTCACATAAATGCCCGCTCACTACTAGCTAACACAGATGAGGTGAAACTATTAGTCAGAGAAAGAAGCGTTGATATTCTTTGTGTCAGTGAAACGTGGCTTCTCCCGCACACCCCTGACAGCCACGTCCATATCCCTGGATATCATATGTTCCGTTGTGACAGGGGCCACGGGGGAGGAGCTGTGTATATGTTCCAGACAATCTCACCAGCAAAGTGATAACGTGTGACCTTGCTAGGCCTAATGGTATTGAGGACCTCTGGATCAGTGTACAGTGCAGAAAACTACCCTCAGTAATAATTGGCTGCATCTACCGACACCCCAAAGCTCCTCAGGAAACCTTTGACTATATACACGAGACCCTGAGAAACATGTGCCTGAAAAACAAATGTTTTTATATGCTTGGTGATCTAAATGATGATTTGCTATCCTATGAACCTCCTCCTCCTCCTCCTCCCCCTCCTTCTCTTCTTCCTCCTCCTCCTCCTCAAGACAGCGAATTAATACAAGAGAAAAAAAATATCACCAGTATATTATGCGAGAGAGAGAGAGAGAGAGAGAGAGAGAGAGAGAGAGAGAGAGAGAGAGAGAGATGATTATATGAATGAGTGGTGAATCTCTCTCTCTCTCTCTCTGAAACACACACACACACACACACACACACACATCTTACTGAAGAGTAAAAAAGAGCCTGCAACTAATCTCTTTCTCTCTCTCTCTCTCTCTCTCTCTGGAATAGATTTAAAATACACATTCTGTTCTCTAACTCCTCCTATTCCTCCTCCTCTTCTTCATCCTCCTCCTCCTCCTCAAGACAGCAAATTAATACAGAAGAATAAAAAAGATCATCAGTATATTATGAGAGAGAGAGAGAGAGAGAGAGAGAGAGAGAGAGAGAGAGAGAGAGAGAGAGAGAGAGAGAGAGAGAGAGAGAGAGAGAGAGAGAGAGAGAGAGAGAGAGAGAGAGAGAGAGAAAAAAGATGAGTATATGAATGAGTGGTGAATCTTTCTCTCTCTCTCTCTGAAACACACACACACACACACACACACACACACACACACACACACATCTTACTGAAGAGGAAAAAAGAGCCTGCAACTAATCTCTTTCTCTCTCTCTCTCTGGAATATATATAAAATACACAATCGGTTATCTTCCTCCTCCTCCTCCTCTTCTTCCTCCTCCTCCTCTTCCTCTTCCTCCTCCTCCTCTTCTTCTTCCTCCTCCTCCTCAAGACAGCGAATTAATACAGGAGAAAAAAAAGATCATCAGTATATTATGAGAGAGAGAGAGAGAGAGAGAGAGAGAGAGAGAGAGAGAGAGAGAGAGAGAGAGAGAGAGAGAGAGAGAGAGAGATACACACACACAAAGAGAAAAAAATATATATAAAAGCAAATAAATAAGTACCATAAAGAAAATCCCTAGTTACCCCTACAATGATGTGTCCCATATGCTTGAACATGTATTGTAGCAGCAGGCGGTTGGCGGTTGGCAGGCGGTTGATCAGCTGGCGCATGGCCTCGGCGCGCTCCCCGGGGTTAGGAATCATCGCTACATCCTCAAAGTGTGGCATCATGTCCGACGGCATCACTGGCTCCGGCAACTCCCTGCAGAACGGTCATTTGGATTATTATTATTATTATTATTATTATTATTATTATTATTATTATTATTATTATTATTATTGTTATTATTATTATTATTATTGTTATGTCCGACGGCATCACTGGCTCCGGCAGCTCCTTGCAGAACGGTCATTTATATTATTATTATTATTATTATTATTATTATTATTATTATTATTATTATTATTATTATTATTATTATTATTATTATGTCTGACAGCATCACTGGCTCCGGCAACTCCCTGCAGAATGGTCATTTGGATTACCAAACCATATCTAACCTTACCTAACCTAATCTAACCTTACCAAACCTAATCTAACCCTACCTGACCTAATCTAACCTTAGCAAACCTCATCTAACCTTACCTAACCCAATCTAACCTTACCTAACCTAATCTAACCTTACCTAACCTAATCTAACCTTACCTAACCAAATCTAACCTAATCTAACTTTACCTAACCTAATGTAACCTTACCAAACCTTATCTAACCTTACCAAACCTAATCTAACCTTACCAAACCTAATCTAACCCTACCTAACCTAATCTAACCTTACCAAACCTAATCTAACCTTACCTAACCTAGTCTAACCTTACCTAATCTAACCTAATCTAACCTTGCATAGCCTAATCTAACATTACCAAACCTTATCTAACCTTATCTAACTTAATATAACCTTACCTAACCTAATCCAACCTTACCTAACCTAGTCTAACCTTACCAAACCTTACCTAACCTAACCTAATCTACCCCTACCTAACCTAATCTAACCTTACCAAACCTTACCTAACCTAATCTAATCTAACCTTACACACACACACACACACACACAGAAACGGCAAAAGATAGAGAGAAAAATAGAAAAAAAAATCACATATTTATATTGCAGTTGCTAGCACTGGAGCAATTGAGTGTGTTGGGTGTGATTTTGGATGAATTCGGTGTGTTGGGTATGATTCTGTAGTAATTTGTTTTGTGTTGATGTGATTTCCTAGGAGTCTGGGTCACTTGCATGGGTATATTAGTGAGCCTGGATGCAGTTTGACCCTTCCTCTGAACCTTGAACCTGTAAAACACTCGTGAAGGCCTGATTGACGTCCTTTTTAAGCTTTGGGAATAGGTTATGTGCGGCACCCCAGAGACAAAACAATGACTTGAGGCACTCACTCATTAATGAAGACTAATGAAAAGTGTAATAATTCCTGCGATGGTCAAATAGTAGCTTTAAAATAAGGTCAAACACTCACAGTCCAGCGCCTCAGACCGGGCATGGCGCCTCATTACTGCAGTGGTGAGAGAGAGAGAGAGAGAGAGAGAGAGAGAGAGAGAGAGAGAGAGAGAGAGAGAGAGAGAGAGAAAAACAAAAATAAATAAATATAAAAGCAAATAAATAAGTACCATAAAGAAAATCCCTAGTTACCCTTGCAATGATGTGTCCCATATGCTTGAACATGTATTGGAGCAGCAGGCGGTTGGCAGGCGGTTGATCAGCCGCATGGCCTCAGCAGCTCCCCGGGGTTAGGAATCATCGCTACATCCTCAAAGTGTGGCATCATGTCCGACGTCAACACTGGCTCCGGCAACTCCCTGCAGAACGGTCATTTTTATTATTATTATTATTATTATTATTATTATTATTATTATTATTATTATTATTATTGTTATTATTATTGTTATGTCCGACGGCATCACTGGCTCCGGCAACTCCCTGCAGAATGGTGATTTGGATTACCAAACCTTATCTAACCTTACCAAACCTAATCTAACCTTACCAAACCTAATCTAACCCTACCTGACCTAATCTAACCTTAGCAAACCTCATCTAACCTTACCTAACCCAATCTAACCTTACCTAACCTAATCTAACCTTACCTAACCTAATCTAACCTTACCAAACCAAATCTAACCTTATCTAACCTAATCTAACTTTACCTAACCTAATGTAACCTTACCAAACCTTATCTAACCTTACCAAACCTAATCTAACCTTACCAAACCTAATCTAACCCTACCTAACCTAATCTAACCTTACCAAACCTAATCTAACCTTACCTAACCTAGTCTAACCTTACCTAATCTAACCTAATCTAACCTTGCATAGCCTAATCTAACATTACCAAACCTTATCTAACCTTATCTAACTTAATATAACCTTACCTAACCTAATCCAACCTTACCTAACCTAATATGACCTTGCAAAACCTTAGCAAACCTAATCTACCCCTACCTAACCTAATCTAACCTTACCAAACCTTACCTAACCTAATCTAATCTAACCTTACACACACACACACACACACAGAAACGGCAAAAGATAGAGAGAGAAATAGAAAAAAAAATCACATATTTATATTGCAGTTGCTAGCACTGGAGCAATTGAGTGTGTTGGGTGTGATTTTGGATGAATTCGGTGTTGGGTATGATTCTGTAGTAATTTGTTTTGTGTTGATGTGATTTCTAGGAGTCTGGGTCACTTGCATGGGTATATTAGTGAGCCTGGATGCAGTTTGACCCTTCCTCTGAACCTTGAACCTGTAAAACACTCGTGAAGGCCTGATTGACGTCCTTTTTAAGCTTTGGGAATAGGTTATGTGCGGCACCCCAGAGACAAAACAATGACTTGAGGCACTCACTCATTAATGAAGACTAATGAAAAGTGCAATAATTCCTGCGATGGTCAAATAGTAGCTTTAAAATAAGGTCAAACACTCACAGT